>NC_046167.1:20806481-21106481 GCF_011064425.1 Rattus rattus
TCATTGTACTTTGAATTTCAGTTACGTATTGCTTTATATATGGATTTTCATATGTTAAAACGTCCTGGATTCCTGGATAAAAAGCCACCACTGATCGTGGTGGATTTATGTGTGTTCTTATTTGGTTTTGTGAGGCATTTTATTGAGTATTTTTTGCATCAACGTTTATGGGAAAATTGGTCTGAAATTCCTTTCTTTGTGTCTTTATGTGGATTATGTATCAGGGTAACTGTGGGCTCATAAAATGGGTTAGTGGTGTTTCTTCTATTTGTACTTTTGTGGAATAGTTTGGGCGTGTTGTATTATTTCTTGCTTTGAATCTGCTCTAGAACTATCTAACCTTAGGCTTTTAGGTTTTTGTTTTTGTTTTTTTTTTTTTCTAGTTTGGAGACTTTAATAGCTCCTTCATTTCCTCATGGTTATAGCACTATTTGGATTTTCCTTTGATTCTTTGATAAATGGTATCTATCTAGAAAAGTTATCTCATTTTATTTAGATTTTTAGTTTAGGCTGTTGTATTTAGATATGATGATGTTTTTAACTTATTTAGTTTTTCTTTTCTCCCTTTTCATTTCTGATTTTGTTAATTTGGATACTGTCTTCTCAGTTAGTTTTACTAAGGTTTTCCCTAACTTCTTCATTTTTTTTCAAAAAAATCAGATCTTGGTTTTGTTGATTCTTTGTGTTGTTTTCTTTGTTTCTAATTTTTCGATTTCAGTGTCTTTGACTACTGCCTGCCATCTACTCCCCTTGTGTATGTTTGCTTCTTTTGTTCTTAAAGGCTTTCAGGTGTGTTGTTAAGTTACTAGTATGAGATCTCTTCAATTTCTTTTGCTTGAAAACCTTCCCTCTTGGTTGCTTTCCTTGTGCCTCACAAGTTTGGGTATATTGGTTTTCATTTTCATTGAATTAAAGAAATCTTACATTTTTTTTTATTTCTTCCCTGATCCAGTGATCCTGGTTAAGGTTTTCAGTTTCCATGAGTTTAACCAGGTTTTCTGTTTGTTCATTGTTGTTGGTGTCCAGTGATCGCCGATGGTAGTATGATAAGAGGCAGTTATTTCAATTTTTGCTTTGTGACTAACTACATGGCAAATTTTGGAGAATGTTCCATAAGGGGCTGAGTTTTGTGCTGGGTGAAATATTCTGTAGATAACTGTTAGGTTTGTTTGATTCATAATGTTGGTTAGGGTCATTATGTCTCTGTTTGTTTCTGTCTTGAGCACCTGGTGCATTGGAAGGCAGGTTCTGACAGTCCCCACTACTATTGAGTGAGGTTTGGCGTGATTTTCGAGTGTTAGTAATGCTTCTTTTATAAATGTGAGTAACCCTTGCATATGGGACATAGATGTTCAGGATTGAGCTGTCATCTTGGTGGATATACTTCTTTGAATATAAAATGTGAACCATTAGAAAGTTACAGCTTTATTATACTAACCTGTTTGAGTCTGTTATCAACTCTCTACTAGAGAGTATGAGGCCCTAGCCATGCTGTTCTTTGCAAGGTGTACAGTACCAGGTATGCATTGTCTCCTGTGGAGTGGGCCCTCAAATCGAAAATCGAGACACTAGTTGGTTAGCCTATTCATGCCAAACATTTTCACATGGTTGTATTTTGTGAGACATGGTTGTTGTTGCTAACTTTGAGAATTTACAACTGGAGTATACTGTTAATATGGTACGATTTCATGGCCTGTCCTAGTGCTATCGATTTCCATACATGTACATGGGCCATATTTACCTCTACATCCCTGCTCTGTCGCTGGCTTTTTGTTTTCTCTGGCTTGGTTCCTTCTTCCTCCCCTCCAGATCATTCCATTTGTTTGTGTAACGATGCTCTGAGTCCTGATTCCATACATTCTTGTGAAAGGCCTCAGTGACCTTAATGAATAATGAGACATCAACCAGCATCAGGAAAGCTGCACCATTACACCTCCACAGGGAAAAATGTACAAGAAATGGTCATAGCCAGTGTCTAAGCTAAAGGAATATCTACTTTCAGGCATACAGATAAAGACTCCTTGATCATTCAGCTTACATGCTTTAACTTTACCATGTTGACAAAACAAATATACATTCAGGAAAGGCTTTGCATTTTAATTTTGAATACTGACCTTTCCTGAGTGATCCATATTGTTTGTCAATGCTAGGCAGTTGTAGCAACTGACCTAGACCACAATCAGTTACCTGGCGTAGAAACTAATACCCTATAGTGAAACTGTGTTTGGAATCTACTCCATTGGGCTCCTAGATATGTAAAATTCATTTTGAATTACAATATTCAGTTGATTTATAGACTTCTTAGGCTGCAATCCTCTGCAGGTTACAGAAAAGTACATTCTTTGGTGCTGTCAGAGAACCTGTGGCCTACCTGCTTATATTGGGTGTTGCCATGTGGTAAGGCGAACTACTAAAACCCAGGCATTGCTGAATACAGGCATGGCTTCTTTTTTTTTTTTTTGTGCTTGAATATTTCTTATACATTTAGTGTTATTCCCTTTTCCCGGTTTTGGGACAGCATCCCCTCCCCTCCCTTCTTATGGGTGTTCCCCTCCCACCCCTCCCCATTGCCTCCCCCCCAACAGTCTAGTTCACTGGGGTTCAGTAACAGGACAGGGCTTCCCCTTCCACTGGTGCTCTGCTAGGATATTCATTGCTACCCTATGAGGTCAGAGTCCCAGGTCAGTCCATGTATAGTCTTTAGGTAGTGGCTTAGTCCTGGAAGCTCTGGTTTAGGCATTGTTGTTCATATGGGGTCTCGAGCCCTTCAAGCTCTTCAGTTCTTTCTCTGATTCCTTCTTGAGGGTCCCTGTTCTCAGTTCAGTGGTTTGCTGCTGGCATTCCTCTGTATTTTGCTGTATTCTGGCTGTGTTCTCAGGGGGCGATCTACATCCGGCTCCTGTAGGTCTGCACTTCTTTGCTTCATCCATCTTGTCTAATTGGGTGGCTGTATATATATAGGCCACATGTGGGCAGGCCTCTGAATGGGTGTTTCCCCTTCAGTCTCTGTTTTAATCTTGCCTCTCTCTTCCCTGCCAAGGGTATTCTTGTTCCCCTTTTAAAAAGGAGTGGAAGCATTCACATTTTGATCATCCGTCTTGAGTTTCATTATTTCTAGGCATCTAGGTAATTCAGGCATTTGGGCTAGCCACTTATCCAATGAGTGCATACCATGTATGTCTTTCTGTGATTGGGTTAGCTCCTCCCAGGATGATCAGGCAGCTCTTTATCAGTGGGATCTCTTTCTGAATATGTCTACTCCTGTCTCCCCCCAAATGTGTCTCCAAGAGGACTGGAATGCTTGCTTCTGTTTCTGCTTACAATTTTGCAGATGGATTTTTCCTATCATGCTATCAAGGCCCTTTCCCCAATGCCTGTAAACCCTGCATGGTGTATAACTTCCGCTCAACTCAGTAGTGGCTTTGCCCCTGTTTCAAAGGCTCTGTGACCCTTCAAGCTCAGAAAGCAAATGAAAGAGCTGTCATTCTGGCAGCTCCTGGCTGGCTTTAACCAATCAAGAAGAGGCATTAACAATTTTATTTCTTCAAAAAATGGGATGGGGGCTGAGCAAGTGAGGGAGAAAACACCAGGGCCAAGAGCAACCTGAAGAAACTTTATCTCAGTTTACACGCTGTAGTCCATCATAGACAGAAGTCAGGACAGTAACTTATGCCAGGAACTGGGAGAGAAGACTGAAGCAAAGGCCATGGGAAAACACGATCACTGGCTTGCTCCCTGTGGTTTGCTCAGCCTGCTTTCTTATATGCCTCAGGACCCTCTGTCCTTGGGTGACACCTTCCCTAGTAGACTGGATCTTCTCACTCTAATCATTAACCTGGAGAATTGCC
Source organism: Rattus rattus (assembly GCF_011064425.1). Classification (NCBI taxonomy): domain Eukaryota; kingdom Metazoa; phylum Chordata; class Mammalia; order Rodentia; family Muridae; genus Rattus; species Rattus rattus. The sequence continues at coordinate 20,810,330 of NC_046167.1, forward strand.
TACCAGACTTGCCACAGTAGTTTTCAGGCCAGGCTTAAGCTCTGGCTTCTGAGTTTTATTTCTTAGTCTTCAACACTGGACTGAACATTTTGTACACACAGTCCACATGACTTCAGTGTAATTTTGCCAGGGACTCATCAGGTTGTCCCTGTTCCTGGGACTGCATCGAGATCTTCCCATTACAAGACATTAAGTTCATCTCAGATTTGCACTTCTATTCATTCTTCAATTCCAGAGAATTACCTCTTCCCACAATTTCAGAAATTTCACTTTTTTTGCAATACAGTAGACGTTACAGGTTCTTCTCTGAGGCTCACTCAGCTTGGAGAATTTAGAGACCATTACACTTTTCCTTCTGGTAGTTTTGTTTCTTTTTGATAAATATGTCGAATTTGATATAAAAGGAATTGGATTGGGTGACGAGGACATGCAGATGTAGTTTTCTTAAAGCTTCAATGTGTTAGTCTTTCTTTAAAGTCCTAAGCAATGCTTTTTGACATTAATACATTTTAGATATGTATATCACTACTTCAAAAGAAAAATAATGCATTCTTTTCAAAATGACTGAATAATGTATGAAATATTACTTACTGTAACAAATGAATGACACACAACAGGTCTAACTGACATTTAATGCTGTCTTACCCACTCAAAAACATATGGATAAAGTCAGGGTCCAACAGAGACTATTCAGACATTATTATTATTTAAAATTTTGTTTAATAGTCAACTTACATAGGTTCCCAAGTTCTTGTTCTGCTGTGGTGGTCAGTCCAAAGTTTACATATGTTTTTTTCCTTTTAGGTCATTCTGGATAATAAACTGATGGCCTTGAATGCTAAATAAGCCTCCCCCAACCATTTCCATGGATTGTATCCAAGAGATACAATCTCAGATATCATATCTGGTCTTAATTTCCATTTTTGAAGGATCTTGGAGATCTTCAGCTCCAGAGAGAAGACACTTATAATTAAGGTATCCCGAGGGCAGCTGTCCACTGAGGCCAAACTCAGAACACTAAACTGTTATCTCAGAAGGTGATTACAGACTCTTTTGTATCCTTGCTGAAGACCCATGCTCTGCCACTCACTTTTAGATAAGGCCCAGCATCCTGGACATCTCCAGTGACAGGGAGGTATGGCATCTCACGTTTTCATTCCCTGTTTCACATGATCAACTTTTAAATAAAAATTCGAATCATACTTATAATTATTTGTCTCTTCTAGAACATCTTTTATTTTATTCTTGTGAATGAAGAATTTGGAAACACACAAACATACACACACAGGCACATTTCTGTTTACTTATGGTTACGTACACTGGGAATCTATGTGATTTCTCCTTTTCAAGGTCTCTTTTTTCTTGGGCTATGTTAAGAGTCTAGAGGGGAGAAAAGGAACTACAGACCTCCCTGCCCCATGCTCTATTGGAAATGCTTATCTCTCCAGGCACAAAATCCTTACACTCACATGGGACTCAAGGCAGGGACCCCTATGGAGGAATTGGGGAGGGATTGAAGGAATTGAAAGGGAGGGGGACAATATAGGAAGAACTGCAGTCTCAAATAACCCCTGGAAGGTCCCAGAGGCTAAGCCTCCAACCAGGAAGCAAACACAAGCTGGTCTGAGGACCCCTAGCACATGTGTAGCTGAGGACTGCCTAATGTGGCCTCAGAGAGGGAAGATGAATGAATTTTTGAAAGACATGAGACCCCAGGCAAGGGGGATACCCTGGAGAAAGAGGGGGGCAGCACTCTCTTGAAAGTCAGGGGGAGGTAGAATGGGGCGAAGTAATGTGTGTGTGGGGGAGGTGTAGCAACACCTGTTACTTAAATAAAATAATTAATTAAAAATTGGCTTTAAGCTTCCTGTTTATGCCTGCTCCTAGAGCTGACAGGGCCCCACAGCTCTCTGTACCCAGATCCCGCTGTGAAGAAACAGGTCTACAGAAGTCCTGACACACATGCTTACATGAGGGTCAAGCCACTGTCAGACACAGCAAAAACCAAGACCAGCTAACACCCAAGACATCCTGATGGTGAAGGGCAAGCACAGGAATCTAAGCAATAGAAACCGAGATTACTTGGCAGTATCAGAGCCCACTTCTCCCATCAAAACAAATACTGGATATCCAAACACACCAGAAAAGCAATACTTGGATTTAAAATCACGTCTGATGATGATGATAAAGGATTTTAATAAAGACATAAATAATTTCCTTAAAGAAATACAGGGCAACACAGGTAAACAAGTAGAAGCCTTTAAAGAGGAAACACAATAACCCCTTAAAGAATTATAGAAAAACATAACCAAACAGGTGAGGGAATTGAGCAAAACCATCCAGGATTTAAAAGTGGAAATAGAAACAGTAAAGAAATCAGAAAGGGAGACAACGCTGGAGATAGAAAACTTAGGAAAGAGATCAGAAGCCATAGACACAAACATTACCAACACAATACAAGAGATGGAAGAGAGAATCTCATGGGCAGAAGAGACCATAGAAAACATTGACACAACCTTCAAAGAAAATGTAAAACACAAGAAGTTCCTAACCCAAAACATCCAGGAAATCCAGGACTCAATGAGAAGATCAAACCTAAGGATAATAAGTACAGAAGAGAGTGAAGATTCACAATTTAAAGGACCAGTAAATATCTTCAACAAAATTATATAAGAAAATTTTCCTAACCTAAAGAAAGATTCTCATAAGCATACAAGAAACCTACAGAACTCCAAATAGATTCGATGAGAAAAGAAATACCTCCCATCACATAATTGTCAAAATACCAAAAACACAAAACAAAGAAAGAATATTAAAAGCAGGGGATTAGCCAGGATACAATCCACAGACCACATGAAGCTCAGGAAGAAGGATGACCAAAGTGCAGATGCTTCAGTCCTTTTTAAAAGGGGGAACAATAATATTCATAGGACGGGATATAGAGACAAAGTTTGGAGCACAGACTGAAAGAATGGCCATTCAGAGACTGCCCCACTTGGAAATCCAGCCCATATACATACAGCCATCAAACCCAGACAATATTGCTGATGCCAAGATGTGCACGCTGACAGGAGCCTGATATAACTGTCTCCTGAGAGGCTCAGCCAGAGCATGACAAATACAGAGGTGAATGATAGCAGCAAACCATTGAACTGAGAACAGGGTCCCAAATGGAGGAAAAGGATTGAAGGAGCTAAGTGACTTGCAATCCCATAAGAACAATAATAACAACCAACCAGAGCTCCCAGGGACTAAACCACTACCCAAAGAATACACATAGACAGACTCATGGCTCCAGATGCATATGTCCAGACGATGGCCCTGTTGGGTACTAATGAGAGGAGACACCCTTGATCCTGTGAAGGCTTCACCTCCCAGTGTAGGGAAATTTCAGTGTGGGGGGGGCGGGAAGGGGTGGGTGGCTGGGGAGGGAGAACACCCTTATAGAAGAAGGGGGATGGGGATGGGTAGGGGTTTTATGGATAGAAAACCTGGAAAGGAGATATTTGAAATATAAATAAAAATTATCCAAAAAAAAAAAAAAAAAAAAGAAAGAAAGTTAGCTCCTGAGCCGAGATTCCCTCTGTGATCTGCCTTAGGAAACCAGTACCAGCCAGAAACTTTACTCAGCAGCAGCAGGAAACACATCCGGTTGTTTTTCTGCACAGGTCAGTTCCAAAAGCAGAATTGCTGTACCTTCCACCTAAGCCACCATTGATTTTTAAGGAGTTGGGTTTGCCTTTAAGATGTGCTTTTAATCAGCAAGTCTATGTGCACAGTGGCTAGCTGTGCGCTGGACCCCCTCTTCTTGTAAAGGTGAGGTGAAGGTGTTTCTTTGAACCTCCCTGTCCTTATTTGTTTTGAATAGCCACAAAAAGCTAGTATTTGCCTAACTCAGAGTCTGCAAATCCAAAGTAGGGCAACAGCAGACATGCCGAGTCAACTGATGTTTGTGCTAGCTTATTTAGTTCGGTCTTTCATTGTCCTTGGTTGTTCTGGCCTTCGTCTTGTCTTCCCTCCTCAAGAGTCTAGGCAGTTTTATCTGCCAAGGGATATATGTGCGTGCATGTATGTACGTGTATGTGTACGTGTGTGTGTGTGTGTGTGTGTGTGTGTGTGTGTGTGTGTGTGTGTGTGTGTATTGAGACCAGAGGAGGACATTGCATATGTCCTGCTCTACCACTCTCTGCCTATACACCTGGAGGTACAGTCTCTTTTTAAGCCTGGCAGTAGCTCTACTGGTGTCCAGTGAGGTCTAAGACCCTCCTGTCTTTACCTCTGATTGTACCAGTGTTGTAGATGCCTATGTGGTCATGGTTTACTTTTTACATGGGTGCTTGTTACCCAAGACTAGATCTTCATGCTTGCCCAGCAAATGCTATTACTGAATCCTCCAAGAGAAATCTCGATATAGCCCAAGAAGGGACAGATTTGCAGCCTCTTGTGAAGGATGTAGGTTTGGCTGGAGTCTAGAAGAACGCTGGTTGTCATGATAGGCAACTTTTCAGACTCCTGGCCTAGCTTCCTTGGACAGAGTTGGATCTGAGACCATTGGTGGGTTAGGCTGAAGAGTCTATAGCAGGTGACTTACGTCAACTTATTGACACCCAACTGAGAAGCAAATCCCATGTCTATCCCTCCAGAGCAGAAACAATAATGAGCTAAGAACAGAGGAAGGCCTTGGATAGCTCTCCCAGAGAGCTTGGCAGGTAACGATGGAAAGCCCTTGGTTCTGAGGATTCAGGCCAGGTGAGGTTGCTTCTGAGGGGAGTTCAAGTCACCAGTGCTCTTCTGGGGTGCCTCCCTTCCTGTCGGCTGGCGCGCCTCTGTGGTTCCTTGCCCTGAAATGCTGGGGTGGGCTATGTGAATGTCATTCCAATCACAGTCATTTAGATGAACTACTTAAGATTGATGTCTAATTAGCATGCAGCTCAGAGACAATTATGTATATCATCAAACATGTGTCAGGGAATCTTTGTTGCTCATTTTATCTGATTAAGACACTAACTGCTGCACTGTTAGTCACGTAGGATGGTAGACTTGCTTTTCTTAGTTTCTTGCCCCTTAGGATGGTGCGTTTCACAAACACCTTCATTGTGTATCCCTAACTGATTATATAGGAGTCTTCATAGTTAGAAGTTTCAACTTCTGTTTGTGTGTGTGTGGGTTCCTTCTATGAAGCGTCTGTTTCCCTTTGTCATGGTTGATATTTTACCAATCATAAGGTGATTGAACACAACTCTGAAGGCAGAATTAGGAAGCTCATCTTTTTGGCTTTTAGTACCTTCTGAGTCTAAGTACCTGGATCTCACGTCATATCCTAAATCTGTCAGATCACCTTACAGGAGAGACTGCATCCAAGACAGTGGTGAGCTAGACCACTGGTGAGCTAGGTCCACTTAGTTATGGATACTTCTTGTCGCCTCTTTAAACCCCATTCTCAGGTTAGGACCCTAAATGTGGGTTTAGAAGTCATTGGATCTCCTTGTCTTCCAAGGTGACCACATTGAATAAATATTTTCCTGCTTTTCAATATTAATTTGTCTCTGTTAGTTGGCTTTTGGAGGACAGTGGTTGACTCTGGCTTACTGCCAGGTACACAGGCTCTGACTTTAACCCTAGGAAGAACAAGCTTCTTCATGGCATTTTCAAACTAATTTGCTTAAGTTGATTCTCTCCTCTTTTTCTATCATCTTCATCCTCATGCCCATTCCTAACCAGTAGCCTACATATAGACATTACAATTTCATGTCACATACAAAACAGAGGACTCTTAGGTGCACAGGAGATGTTTAGTTTAAGTCACACAGAAAGCTACATAAGAGGTAGCTCTCCAGAGAGCTTGGTAGGCGACAATGGGAAACTCTTAGAACTCTGGGTCTTCAGTATTCAGGACCCTTGCAGAAGTCCTTAACATCCTGTAAAAAATACTATTAAAAATAGGTTGAGTTTGAGCCAATGCATACATTACATATATAAGCATCAGTTCGACATGAGACGAAGCATAACAGATAAATAATAATCTTATAATACTTAACCCCAGTGTTATTTCACTTCTACACGAGGTCTGGAAAATGACTCTCTTCTCAGCAGATTAGACTTCTGTTTGGCTGTGTCCCAGGCCCTGATGTGTATGCGTGTGTATGGTTGTGTGTGGGTGCCCGTGTCTGTGTATATATATATGAAAGCATTGTATGCTTTTGAACCCAAAGCTTTTCATAAGCAATTCCGTTTAAGAGGAGAGCTGCTGTTTTAATGTTAATTGCAGCCCAGTCCTTTGTCTATAGCTGTTGAAAGGTCACTTTGCAAGCATCCATCTATTCTGAGAGAGGCTGTTGCTCCCTTCCAGTCTTTGGCTTGCAGAATGCCAGTTCAGGAGCACTCCCATGTCTTTCTGTTTACACAGCTGGTGGCTTTTGGTGATCCCTGGGCCCTGCTGTGCTTCAGCTTTTAAAGTCAAGTTATTATACTGGCAAGGGTTACTTGAAAATTGGTAGCGGAGACCCATGTTTTTGTCTTTTGCTCAGGACGTGGCTTTGTAGTCTAGTGTACTATAAATGATATCAGTGGCATCACAGAAAGCGCCTCAGGTCAGCCTTGCCTGGCCTTCTGTTTAGCCACACATTGTGTTAGCAGTGGATCTGGAAATGTGTGCAGCAGCTTAAGCTCAGGGCTAAAGGGAGCTGTGCAGTCAGGGAGCTTCCTCTCTCAGCACATCAGGTCAATGACTGGTGCATATTTTTGTAGGGGATGGATGGGTTTTATTCATTTTTAGTGAAGGATTCTTGAAATTATTTTTAATTTTTGAGATTAAAATATAATTATCTTTTCTTTTTCCAGAGCTGAGGACCGAACCCAGGGCCTTGTGCTTGCTAGGCAAGCGCTCTACCACAGAGCTAAATCCCCAACCCCAAAATATAATTATCTTGACTCCCCTCTTCTTTCTCTTTCCCATTCACACAGCATCTTGCTCGCTCTCAAATTCATGGCTTCTATTTCTTTAATTGTTTTACACACACACACACACACACACACACACCTAAATACAACCTGTTCAGTCCATATAAACTTACTTGTTCCCCTGTAAAGTTACTTGTAAGTATATGTAATATATGAGTCTGGGCTAACCACGTAATATGAGATAATTAGGTTTCACACCTCATCAACGAAATGTCTCCATGCAACAGATAAAAATCATTATAGAAAACCACAGTAGATCATAATGCATACAACAAATGACTGTGTTGTGCCCCAATGGTTGCCTCTACGATACGGCTCCTGCGCTTAAAGCTCAGGGGCCAATGTAGAAGGGGAACAGAAAGATTGTAAGAGCCAGAGGGACAGGGAGTTTGCTGTGAGATTTTTGTCTCCTAGAAATATCAGAGAAGCCACACTTATGACACACATTATTAATACATAATTGAATGGATAAATGGGATAGTAACTGTAGTAATAATAGTCATCTATTTGAAGTTTGTATTTATTGAATATACTGTGATATACATAAATGGTGGTCCAGATTCTATGGTGTTATAGTCTCGCTAGTTCATACACCCAAACTCTAACTCCTACTACCTAAGAATTTGAGCATATCTGGAGACAGGACTTTAAAGAGATGATTAAGATAAAATGAACTTTCCAGATGTGGTGGCTATTCCTGGTTGTCAACCTGACTACACCTGGAATGAACTACAATCCAGAGTTGGAAGGCTCACCTTTGACCCTGATCTCGAGGCTGAGAGATACAAGTTTCTGACCTGGATCTTAGTATAGAGATCTTGAGGCAAATTGGCTATGAATCTAGGAGCCTAAGGCAAGGAGATCTCTGAGTTCAAGGTCATCTGGGATAAAGCAAGTCCCAGATCCAAGAGTGGTGGCACACACCTTTAATCTGGGACACACCTTCTGCTGGAGACCTACATAAGGGCATTGGAAGAAGGAAGGGTCTCTCTTTTTTCACCTGCCTGCCTTGTGGGCCTGAGCCACTGCTAGATCCTTGGAGTTCCATTCACAGCTGCTACTGACCATCGTTGGAGAGTTGGGGTACAGACTGTAAGTCATCAACCAATTCTCTTACTATATAGAGATGACCCATAAGTTCTGTGACACTAGAGAACCCTGACTAATACACCAGGGTAAAAAATATATTTGATGTTCTTTTGAGAAGAAAGAATGGAACACACAGAGACTCCAGGAATTCAGGGAAAAGACCAACTGAAGCCAAAAGAGTTCTCAGGGGAAAATGACCATATTGCACCTTGGTCTTGAACTTCTGGTTCCCAGAACTATGAGAAAACAAACAACAGCAGCCCTAGTAAACTAATACATAATTAATGCTAAATACTCACGTGTGTTTTCCCACTAAATTTTTACATTGTCTTTTTGTTGTGCAATATACACCCAATTGTACAAGAAAAATGAGGTTAAAGAGGTCAGTTACTCATCTAACACCATGCATCTTATCTGTCCCAGAAGAAGACTGGAAGCCAGGTCAACTTCATTTAAGCCATGTTCTTCATTCACAACATACTACAGTATTGTCCATGAGACATTGTGATACCCACACAAAGGGTCATAAAAATTATTACACATTGTGTAATAATTATTACACATTGTAATTCAAGAGAATTGATGAAAGCATGTGCTTAAATTTAGCCTGACCGTTTCCTCATTACCTTTTTAAAGTACATATGCGGCAGGATGGGAAGGCAGGGGAAATTAAGGAGGCATGGAGGGAAAGGATCTTCAGTGTCTTCTTCCTGCAGCCACAAATGTTATCATAGCCAATCAAATGAAAGTTGTCCACAGAGACTGGCATCCTTTCTCTAAAGACACTAGAATACAGATGTGAAAAACAATAACAGCACGACATTTGCTTTGAGCCAGAGTACTTGTGAGTTTTGATTTTTGCTGTATTAATACTCCTCTTTCATCCCTGAACATAAAGAAATGCACCTCAGGGAGACCCCTTACAAGTTCATTTACGAAGGAAAGTTCTAGGAGGAGGAGGAGGAGGAGGAGGAGGAGGATGAGAAGAAGAAGAAGAAGAAGAAGAAGAAGAAGGAGAAAAAGAAGAAGAAAAAGAAGAAGAAAAAGAAGAAGAAAACAGAAAACAACTTATAGTTTTTTTTCTCAGTTTAAATTTTTACTACTCTCATATATTACATCCCAAATGTAGTTTTCCCTCCCTCCTATCCTCTCAGTCCCTCCCCACAACCATGACCCAAATCTACTCCTCTTTTTTTTTTTTTTTGTCCAAAAAAGGACCGGCCTCCCAGGGATACGAACTAAACCTGGTGCATCAGGTTGCAGTAAAACCAGGTACCTTCTCTCCTATTAAAGCTGGACAAGGCATTCCAATGGATGCCCAAATGCAAGCAAAAGAGTCAGAGACAGCCCCTGCTCTCATTGTTAGGAACCCCACAAGGAGAGCAACCTACAGAACTGTAACATGCATGCAGAGGGTCTGGGTCAGTCCCATGCAGGCTCTTCGGTTGTTGGTTCAGTATCTATGCATCCCTATGAGCCCAGGTTGATTCTTTTGGTTTTCTGGTGGTAAAATTTATTTAAACTTTAAATTTTATGTAAGCTTTGAAGATGAACATAAATTATATTATCTGAACAAGTATAGTTTCAAAAATCTCAAAACTCATCAGTATTGATATCATGAAGACGTTCAGGTCTGAATCTCTTTCTTTTGAGAAACATGTACCCATGTCCTTACTGCACCATTGTCCTTTTGCTGGAGATCTCGCTGTCTTTCTGTCTCTCTTTATCTCTGTCTGCATTTGTATCTATATGTGGATACCCTTGCTTAATTATGAAACATGCCCTATCTCTTATTTCTACTAAATAAACTAACTCTGCTTATTGATTCATCCTAAAATTCTTCCCTGCTGCAGAGTTAAGGGTCTGGTCTTTTCTGAGTGGAAATCCCCAGGAGAGGTCCTGGTTCTGTGACTTTTCTTATTTTCTCAGCTCCTGTAGCATGTAAATGGCAACAGAGATGTGGATCCTGAAATGTTTAATAGAGGTCCAAATTATCAAAGATGTTTTCTATTGATTCTTTGTAAGAGTATTTATGTCAGGCCAAAGAATATAAAGAAATTCAGAAAATCCACTGGGAGTCAGAAGAATAATTTTTCATAGCACAGTTCTGTGCCTTCTCTGTAGAGTTCAGTGATTTCCTTAAACATAGCCACCTAGCTGGAGGGAAACCAACAGAACCTGATTTGAGAGAAAAGTCAGTGAGTCTGTAGCATGGGGTTACTGTTCCCTAGAGCATTATGCTGCCAATGGTGAGGTGCCAGAGACCCACCTCTGTGTTGCCCCCTTCACTAGCCTGAGGACTTGCCCTAGACTTTTAGGGACTTTAACTCAGGCCAAACCAGGATTTGTATCTTCAACAGTGAAAGGTGTTTTAGAATTAGTCTTGTCAGTGAAGTTGAGATGAATTTTTTATTAGAGCCATTTTAACATATCCACATGTGAAGGTTAAAAGAAAGAGGCACCTGGAAGAAAAGGTAAGTTCCGCCTGAGTTGGAGTATATGCTTCCTAAGGGAGAAGAAGAGGGTTGAAGAACAGGCATGGGCTCCTCAGAAGACAGTAAACGATCACTTGCCTTAGAATTAGCTATGTATAATATCTGGTGACTCTCAAGGTTCCATCTAAAGAAGTAGCTAAGAAACATATTTTCTTCTTCTCACTCTCTCTTATCATTTGGTCTGTTACAGCAAAATACCAGAAACTACATGTCTTTTAAACAAACAGTTGTATTTCTTACAATTCTGAACTCAAGAAAGTCTGAAGTCAAGTGTAGATAGATGGCTGTATTTGTGTATGTTTCCATTCCTGGCTTGTAATAACCGTATTTTTCTGTGTCTTTCCAGAATAGAAAGGGGAAGAGAGTACTCTAGGGTCTCTTTCACTGGGTATCAATTCTACCATTATGACCTAATTATCTCTCAAGTTAAAATATTTCTCTCCATCTAGTCACCTGTTATTGCTATACCTATAAATTTTTCCATCTAATAAGATATTGCCTCTTCTCTCCTCTTCTCTTCTCTTCTCTTCTCTTCTCTTCTCTTCTCTTCTCTTCTCTTCTCTTCTCTTCTCTTCTCTTCTCTTCTCTTCTCTTCTCTTCTCCTCTTCTCCTCTCCTCTCTTCTCCTCTCCTCTCCTCTCCTCTTCTCTTCTGTTTTTGTTTCAAAAAATTATTTGTATAGTGCATGTCTGTTTCCATGTGAAAGAATGTGTCCACATGTCAGGAAAGGATGTTTGACCCCTGGGGTTGGAGTACGAGGTAATTATGAGCCACATGATGTGGGTGCTAGGAACTGAACTTAGGTCCTCTATAAGAGCAGAGAGTGCTTTTAATTACTGAGCCATCTCTCCCACCTACAGACTACTGTTTTCAACTGTGATATCTCCTAGGGTTACTTCCTCTCTTCAGGGTCCGGCTCAGGTTGGCCTATGGTTACAGCTCTGTGTGGAATCCTGTAACACAGTGGCTCAGTCCCTGCTTCCCACAGGGGTGAGGTCATGGAGTGTCAGAAGTCAGAAAGGCTAGGAAGCTTTGTAGATGGAAACTTTGAGAGTTGTATGCCCCGGGCATATGGGACTTGTCACACTCTGGTGAAGCATTTGGACACATGCTTGTATGTAGTCTTGTCTTCTTGGGGCCTTCTTCTGGGACAGGAATCATGTTGTTAGAAAGCAGAATCAACACTGTAGGGAATGATACTAATGATTGGCTACTGGTGTTGTTATTGCTAGTGAGCCTGTTAGGTAAGGTAGCTATACCTTGGACTCCAGCAGAGAAAATGGTCATGAATTCATGCTAAACCTCCCAGGTTAGACTTGGACTCCAGCAGAGAAAATGGTCATGAATTCATGCTAAACCTCTCAGGTTAGATTTTAAGAGAATACTTTGAGTTTTCAGAAACCCCAGTGATACCAGTGCTAATTTCAATATTAAAGAAATAAGATTCCTGTCTAAGAACTAAAGAACATTTTCCTTGAACCTAGCTTGGTTATAGGTGAGAGCAGTGGGATTATGCAAACCAGAAAAACCTTTGCAATAAGATGACAGCCCCTAGGAAGGAACAGTTGTTGACTGGCTGGGATTATAAGTAAGATGCAATGTGTCCTAGAAAGTGGGTGTGGGATTTGAGTTAAAGTTTCAACATGAATTGAGGAAGGCAAAAGGGTCCCTTGTTCTTTGTTCTGTAGCTTGTTAAACTACAAACCTTCTCCATTTCTCCTGTCTCTATCTTCCCCCTTGTAATTAAATTTAGACATCTCAGAATTTGTCTCTTATTGAGGTAAAACCTCAATTCCCACTTCTTCATTTATTTTCACAAATTCTTTATTCTCTTAAAGGTTTCAGAGGAATTTACAGAGATTCCAGAGTTTAAGGGCCAATAAATAACACGAATTTTTTCAATTTGAGTTTATAACAAAAGTAGAAATGAGATGGACATTCCATGTGCAGAAATCAACAGCCCAGGACTACTGGCATGAAAGACAGGGATTGTGGGTATTTCTAATGCGTCACCTCAGTTTGGAACTATACTCTCTCCTTCAAACTTCTGCAATGGCAGAGCTCATCTCAATACAGTAGTGTCTAGACTGAACCAGGATCTGAAAACTTGTCATGCAGTACAAGATGCTCAGAAAGCTGAGGCTTCGTCTAGGGGTTCAAAGCTGTACCAACTCAGCTGCTTCGTTCAACCAAAACCACTTTACTTTGCTTCTTAGAAGTAAAGTGAGAGAAGAGATAGAGTTGAGCCCAGCTTGAATAGCAAGGAGAAATGAGGGTAAGTAAGGGACCAGTTTGAAGGAGGATTTTCAGTTACCTACTTTACTCTGAGCTATGAATTCTTTTTTACTGTGTGTGTGTGTGTGTGTGTGTGTGTGTGTGTGTGTGTGTGTGTGTGTATACATATTTGAAGATATATGTGGAAGCCAAAGGTGACACTGGGTTTCTTTCTTAGTCACTGTCCACCTTAATTTTTGACACAGAGTCTCTCATTCAACCTGGAGCTCACCAGCTTGGGTAGACTAAATGCCCATTGAGCCCTAGGAAGTCCCTCTCTTTCTGCCTCCCCAGTGTATGATTACAGCCACACATCAGTTTTTGCATGGGTTATGGTAATCTGTACTCAAGTTCCCAATTTACCAAAAACCCTTTCCTGACTGAGCCATCAACCTAGCTCCAGAATTACATGTCTTAGTTACAATCATAGATGACATGGGATGTGCTCTCCAAATCTCTTTCCTAAAAACAAATACTGGAGGACTCTCATGAAAGAGGAAAGTATGAATGGGTACCAGGTAAGTGCAGGGCTAGATGAGGCCTGAAGAGGGAATTTGAATCCTTCAGACTGGACTTACAGATGTGAGCTGCCATGTGGGTGCTGGGAGTAAAACCGATATCGTCTGTAATATCAGCAAGTGCTCCTATTTTATTTCTTTTAAAAACATGTTTCCAGTCTGCTACTGAGTTCGGTGTACTTAGGAGCTGAGAGTTGATTGTAACTTTGTTTAAAGCCACATATTACAATTTTAGCTTTCTACAAGGGAGTCTCACTGGGCAATGAACTATTCTCTTTCTTTTTATCTAAAACAGGGTTTCATGGATTTTTTTTTCCTTTTTTCTTTTTTTTTTCGGAGCTGGGGACCGAACCCAGGGCCTTGCGCTTGCTAGGCAAGTGCTCTACCGCTGAGCTAAATCCCCAACCCCATGGATTTTTTTTTTTTTTTTTTTTATTTTTTTAAGCATAGGCCATATACCCAGCAGTAGATGGCCAAGGGGAAACACACATAACAGCTTTTTTTAAGGCTCCTGGCCTTACAATGTCTTTTCAGAGCTTTCCATTTGTTTGCTTGCTTATAAAATATTTTTATCTTATTTTGTTTATTTACTCTGTCTCCGTTTCTCTTTCTCTTCCTCCTCCCCTTCCCCCCCATCTCTAACCCTACAGGTCCTTTACACATACACTATGACTTCCAATGTTTTATATTAACGAGATCACTGTCTGTGCAAGCAAGCAGGTCCTGTGCATCTATACCTGTTTCTTGTTCATTTTCTGGACTTTTCCCCTTCTATTTGTTTGTTTTGCTCTACTCGGATGTGCTTATTTTTGTTTTATTCTTAGCCCTTAGAAGCCTGTTTGTTCTCTAATGAGAGACAGAAAGGGGTGAACCCTGATGGAGAGGAGATGGGGAAGAACTTGGCTGTGTAGAGAGAAGGGCAACTGTAATCACGATGTATAATGAGAGAAAAAGGATCTATTTTCAATAAGAGAAAAAAGTGCTCAAGTGGTATAACTGAAAACCTGAGTGGGAACAGACTTCTGGACAATGGCTTTAGTCAAATTGGTCAAGAGCAATTAGCTTAATGTCCTCTTAACCCATAATGTGATGCTTCTACATGTAAATATAACTAATCATAATCAGTGCTACTAACTGTTGGGTGCTTCTCAATTACTGGAAAACACTAGAATTCTCCACATTGTCCTGGGATACTTACTGCTTGTGTTGACTGATCTTCTTCCTTCTCATCCTCTTCCTTTTCTTTCCCTACCTCTAGCTCCTTCTCCTCCCCTGGATCCCCCCTGTCTCCTCGTCTTCCCCCTCATCTTGCTTATTCTAGATGTCAGTACAGAGGTCAATTCTACCTTCCTAATTAGAAATTAGAAGTTTTCTGCCAGTCGATACTGCTGACAGTACCTTGGACTCATGAGTGAGTTTCTGAAAGAGTCAGACCATTCGTATGCGAATGCATCATAAAACAAAATTAGAACCTAATTATTTCATATATTTTTTAACTTAAAGTATAGGCTGAGAAGATGCATGTGTATAGATAGATACATCTTGATTGTCTTTTACATAATTTACTTTGATAAAAATTAGGCACAATTAAATATGGTATGATTTGGTATAAGATTAAAGACTATTTGCTTGTTAAACTCATTTTAGAGATGTGAGAAAAATAGAGAAAATTGGGGTCATTATTTTAAAACACAATTAATGTGGGTATCTAAATGGCCTTGATGGCAAGGACTGTACCTGTGTTTCTCATTCTGGAAGGTACTTAAAAGGTGTCAAGATTTTAAGAGAAGTGATGTGGCAACCCTGTTGTCAATATGCAAGAATTCCAGCATGGTAACACATCTTTGGCATGTCAGGGCAATGTTTGAATGTGGTGAATGAAATCTCCAGGAGGGTCATAAATCCTGGGCAACAAATTATACACTAACAGGTTCTTAGGGGAATACAAATAAATCCTCACAACCGCTTAGCAGGTAATCTCCAGATCAGATTCCCATTTTTCTTAAGAGCAAAATAATATATGGCTTCTTATAGTCTCCTAGTGAAATGCTATATATCAAAGATATGAATTCAGTCGAAATATTGATCTTAAGCTGAAGTGAAACTAAAAGAAAGTTTAATGCATTTCACCTGAAAAGGCAAGAGTGAGGGGTATGTGCATAAAACGTGCTTTATAGAGTGAAGCTCCTGGGGGAGAGGGATGGACAAATCTGGGAGACTGAAGTTGTTTTTGACATCACCAAGTTCAAGAAAAGCTGTTGAATTGGTCACACAGCCACATTATTGCTGAACAGGTTGTCATGGTGATTTGGTCTTGCCGTTGTAGAACATAAGATCACAAAGACAGGGAAATATTGTAATATGTATATCAATTTAAATGAGACGTATCCATTCCTAATTTTATAATTTAGGAATGTTGCAACCCTATCTAGTATCTTTAAGGGAGAAATGCTGCCACCGTGGGTGTTGATATGGGGGAGCTAGCAAGATGTTCTTCAGTGTACCTCAGGGGAGAGTTCAGTAAATCATTCAGACCATTAGATAAACACCAACGATGTGATGAACTATTTAAAGTCTTGTTTAATTTCTCTGTGGTTAAACCTCAAGACGAGCGTTAGAGAGAAAGGTATCTTTCTCTCTCATTTGCCAAGATGATTCAACCCTTGGTAAATCTCCTTGCAACATCTATTAAGCTATTATATCAGGGGATGGGGGAGCCCATATAGAAAGCCTTAAAAACAGCAGCAGCAGCAGCAGCAGCAGCAGCAAGAATGAGCTTTTAGCTTTTCTCAGAAGCACCTTTCTGAAGGCAATTTCTACTTATCTGACTGTCTTGCATCTGGTTAGGGAGGGAGCTGGGTATCTCAAGGAAGTAAGGCTGGAAACCAAAACAGAAATACTCGAAATGCACCTCAGAGCAGCACAGTGGTAAGCTGGCTATGATTTTTGTTTTTTAATATCTGAAGTCCAACAGGAGATACTGTAACAGCTGTCCTCTGACTTGAGTTTCTACCTGTGACTCAGACTCCAGCATCCAAACTCTTAGGTAAACCAAAGTAGCTTTTCTAAATAGGCCATTATTTATTTATTTGGGGGGGAATTTACAAAAATGTGGCCATCACTCGGAGCCTTTGGGTACATGAATAATGCAAAAGTACAAAGCATTAAGAGACAGAAACAAACAAGAGGCCAGGCGTGGGGTTCCATTTCTCTCAACAGACAGAAACCACTTTGCTGATCAATACGTTGAATTACAAAGAGGAATTGCTGGAAAAAATGCACACGTGAATTTAATAGGATATGAAACATTTAGTTATCAAACACGAGCTTTGCTGCCTCGTCTTAGGTTCGGAGGGCTGCCAGGGCGGTGTAGTGACTGAACAAATGACACAGCGGTTGACTTACAAGTTCTGTAATGAAGGGGCATGAATGGGAAAGCACTCAACTCTTTAACGCTGAATGCCAGGTGACAGTGAAGAGTGCCCCAAATGTAGAATGGAGGGGAGCACAGATTATTTTCAAAGATGGGAGCATGGTTCAGCATTTCCTCCTTTGTCTGAGTACTTGGAGTTCCAGATGCTTTTCTCTTCTCTTGCTTCTCGTCCTTCTCCTCACTAATCTATTTTCTGATGCAAATTTGTGTCTGTGTTCTCAAGCCTCCACAGGGACACCCTTACTGCAGCTCAGTTCTGTGGACTTGGATGAGGATTTTGCTAAACCTGTTTTCACTTGAGTGTTAATCTTCTGACGCAAAAGCACCTGCAGTCACTTCCTGCCTTTACCGGGTTTTTAAAAATCTTTTCTGATGTAATCTTAACTTTTACAACCCTCTCAGTATTTTATGTTAGAATTAGAATTTATTAAATTACCATGTTACCAAACTTTTAATAATTGGGAAAAGGAACTGACCCAAGTTCCTGAAACTTTTGGAGATGTGTCCAATACACCATCACTCATCCTCTGACGTTCTTACACTTAATAGCTTCCTTCATCAACTGTCCTATTCCTTTCTTTCTTTCTTTTTTCTTTTTTGGAAATTTTCTTTATTTACATTTCAAATGTTATCCCCTTTCCTGGTTTCCCCTCTGGAACCTGCCTATCCCTCTCCTGCTCTTCCTGCTTCTATGAGGCTCCACCCACCCACCTACTCCCTCCTGTCTCCTTGCCCTGGCATCCCCTACACTGGGGCATTGAGCCTTCAGAGAACCAAAAAGGGCCTCCTCCCACTGATGCCAGACAATGGCATCCTCTGCTACATATGCGGCTGGAGCCATGGGTCCCTCCACATATACTCTGGTTGGTGGTTTAGTTCCTGGGAGCTCTAGGAGTCTGGTTGGTTGATATTGTTGTTCTTCCTATGGGGTTGCAACCCCCTATCAGTGTTTTTAAAAACAATTATTTACTTTGTATATATGTGGGTCTGTGCAAACCATGACACATGTGTGGAGGTCAGAGAAGAACTTATGGAAGGAAATTGGTTCTCTTCCGTGTAAGGACTTTGGATTTGGCCTTGGACAACACCTTTGGACTCAGGTGTTGGCCTTGGTTCTTTAGTACTTTTGTGTGCTGAGCTATCCTGCCAGACCCCCCTTTCAAGGTTACAGGGTCTTACTCTGAATGTACCTGTGGGTGTCTGTTACAATTCTGTTATGAGTCTTTGGTGGGGCTCTAGCAGAAGCCCCACTTTGCCTTGCTTGTTTCTACTCGTCAGATTTATAGCTGGCTCTCATCTCTCTTGCATTGCCAATGTTTATGTTGTTTTCAAGATTGACATGTAGCCCAGGGGCTCATTTACTGTCCTCTCTATTTCTCTGGAGTTCTCCTTTGTAACTCGTTCCATATACATGCATTTGAGACTGTGGTTGGCACTCTCCAAGATGGTCCCCAATGTCCTCTTCATCCCAGCACTGATGTCTTTATGGTGTTCCTCTCTTATGCAACAGGCCTGAATTGTTTGAGGAGTTTGATACTGTAAAAATTTTATCATGGGATATCTATAGTTAGGTTATAAAAGAATAAATGTACCAAAGTATCTATAGCTAGATCATAAACAAAAATTTACCAAGTCTTTGCCTTTCTCTTTATTGGATCACTCACACTAGGGAAGCTCAATGTTATGTAGTCCATGCAGACTATGGGTTTCTGTCAATAAAACATGCATGGCAGATCATGGAAGTAAGGACACCATTTTCCATTTGAGGCTTTGAAGACAGAAACTCTGGGAAACCTCAGGATCACAAACATGGGAGCCTGGAGAATCAGAAATATCCAGTTCATCCACTTCTAGGTTTGTGCCCCACATTGAGACGAAACGTTCCTATGGCAGCCCCTAAGTTCTCGGGTAACTGGTTCATCATGAGACTAAGTGATGTAAATGTTTTCTTTTAATTGTTCATTTATTTATATAAGTGAATATAAATTTATTCTTAGAATAATATTTATGTCAGTAATACTGTTTGCTACATAACTCAGCAACTTAATATTCCATGTGATTTTTGTTTACCTTTTGAGCAGATCTCACATACATAGTGGAGAGCATCAAAGCTGACTCCACTTCCTTTCCGAGGGTCACTTTGTGTTTTTAGCACTTCTAACTTTCTGACAGACACAATTTGAAGTTGCTCCTAAAATTCCCCTTCTCCAACTCTAGAATTAGACATCTGTTAAATGAGCCTTGGTTTCTTTTGGTCGTGAACTCCATTGAGAGGTTAAGATCAGAATCTAAGAATGCTTTTGTTACCAAGAAGGATGAACAATGTCCATATATGTCTGTCTATATGTGTGCAAACATGTGCGCACATCTGTATGTTGCATATTGGTACCAATACATTATATTTATACATATTTATATGTTCCATTGTCAGGTATTGAACCATTCTGCAGTTAACATTTATCCTGTTTAGCATGCCAGGCTCTCTTTCCCTCTCCCCATCTATTACTTACCTATTGTATATTTGTATATCTATCATGTAGGGAGAGTACTGTCACCTATCAGTGCTCATCCTTTTACACAACCCTTATGTATACTTACACCTTAAAAAAATCTATCCGCAGGCTTCCATCTATCCTAGCCACACTCCTTAACTTTTTTAGGTCAATATCTTTGCTTGTGTTCCCGTTCTGGGGTCCACCCTTTCCTTTGGGACTGATGCTCCATTCTGAGTGTCCATTTTTTCCCATGGAAACACTTGTTTCCCCAGCTTCTAGGACCTCATATGCCATCTCTTTCCTGTTCAGGATATGGCATCTTGGTTTGATCCCCTTCATTCTCTTCCCTTTGGTTCTCACATCTTGGCATCTGGATGTACTTTCCTCAAGAAAAAGAAAGGGCTCCAGAAAGGGGAAAATGAAGTCAAAAAGGACGACATGGGGTTAGTGTTGTGAAGAAAATGATTGCCTTGCTTTTAAAGCATTGTTCCATTCTGCAGCAGAAGAAAATTCCTTAGTTCATGCTAAAAGCTAAGGTAGTAAGAAAATAACTTCAAAGTATAGTTTTAGATCTTGTGTGCAGAAGGGTGTGGAAAATATGTGATAGAGAAATGATAAAAGCAGTTGCTAGTATTCAAGTGAATATCAATTGTTCATGTTAGTATATGTGGAGGAACACACATGGGTGGAAGTGTGGTGTGTGTGTGTGTGTGTGTGTGTGTGTGTGTGTGTGTGTGTGTTAAGACACAGTGCCTCAAAGATGAAAACAGAGGCAGAAGGAACATCCATTTAGGACCTGTCCCACATGTGGCCCATACACATACAGCCACCCAATTAGACAAGATGGATGAAGCAAAGAAGTGCAGACCGACAGGAGCCGGATGTAGATCTCTCCTGAGAGACACATCCAGAATACAGCAAATACATAGGCGAATGCCAGCAGCAAACCACTGAACTGAGAACAGGACCCCCGTTGAAGGAATCAGAGAAAGGACTGGAAGAGCTTGAAGGGGTTCGAGACCCCATATGAACAACAATGCCAAGCAACCAGAGCTTCCAGGGACTAAGCCACTACCCAAAGACCATACATGGACTGACCCTGGGCTCCAACTGCATAGGTAGCCATGAATATCCTAGTAAGAGCACCAGTGGAAGGGGAAGCCCTTGGTCCTGCCAAGACTGAACCCCGAGCGAACGTAATTGTTGTGGGGAGGGCGGCAATGGGGGGAGGATGAGGAGGGGAACACCCATATAGAGGGGGAGGGGGAGGGGTTAGGGGGATGTTTGCCCGGAAACCGGGAAAGGGAATAACATTCGAAATGTAAATAAGAAATACTCAAGTTAATAATAAAAAAAAAATGGAAAAAAAAAGACACAGTGCCTCACTGGTTTGTCACTCATTAGTCTAGGCTGGCTGGCCAATGAACTTCAGTGATCTGCCTATCTCAGACTCTTTAGTAGAGGATTGCATGCACGAGCCACCATTCCTGGCTTTTTTGATGCATGCTCTAAGGATGAAACTGAGGTCCTTACTTGTAAGGCTATGTCCCTTGCTCCCAACAGCTCTTTTGTTTGCTTTCCTTTGTACCAACATGCAGGATACTCTGGTATGGAAATACAGCCTGGTGATCAAGACAAATGGATTTTACAATGTCCAGTTGCCAATGAGTAATTTTTCTGAGTGCCCTTCAAAGAATGATTTTCCTCAGAAAACTCTCAGACCAAGCCAACTCAAGCATCTCCCTAAAATGGGATGTTTTTGTGAGCCGCCTCATCACCAAGAAAGCCACATCTGATTTCCTTCCCTTAAGCTCTCAGAGGACTTGTTCCTGGAATTGCTAAGCAGAACTAATCAGATGGAGTTTTCAAGAAGGCCTGCGTATCCTGGGAGTCTGATCTGGCTGATTCATATGGTATTTGTTTTGTTACAGGCATTCTCCCGATTAAAACTAATAAATCATAACTTGTTTAAGTGACAGTGATGGTTGGATTGTAGTTTTTGCTTCAGGAAAATCCACTATGGGAAAAAATCAATTCACATTGTCTTGAGACATAAAATGTAGGTTAAACACAGTGACTGATACTGAATCCTTCAGCAGTAAAGTCAGCTGCTCACTAAGGACCTCTGGTAGTGCCTGCATTTTGTTCTAGTGGACACAGGGTTCTTTATTAAGGAACGTCTTTTCCAGAGTTTTCCTTGGCAGTGATGGTTTTCTCCCATAGCTAAGAAGACTCATTGCTGTCCTATGTCGATTGATACTTTAAGATCTTTGTCCCTTCTTAGAATTCCAGTGTCATCATCTCATCAGATTATGTTTTCCCTACAGAGCTTTTTAAATATACTTTTTGGTTGTTCTTTGAAGATGTCATACATACATTTGAGATGTCATGACCACATCCATATTTTGCTATTCTTTCTATAATTCCCCAATACACTTCCTCTCAATATCCTTCTTTTGTTTTTGTTTTATTATTGGTTCTTAATCCACTGGGTCCAATTAATACCTCCCATATGCATATGGGTATAATGCCATCCACTGGGACATAGAGAACATTCCAGTGGTCACTGACCCTCATTACTCCAGCAGCTATCAACCATCAGTAGCTCCTCAGTTTGAAGGGGAGGGGGCTTGCTATTTCCTTCCCCTTCCATGCTTGGAATTTTAAATGGCTTGAGATTGTACATTTTTTTCCTTTCTGATTTCTTTCTTTTGTTTTTGTTTTTCTTATTATTTTATTTACTTACATTCCAGTTGTTCCCTCCTCCCATAGTCCCTTATCCCATTCCTCTTTGCCCTTGCCTCCAAGAGGATATTTCCCTCCCACTAGGCCTCCCCCTTCCGTGGGGCCTCACGTCTCTCAAGGATTAAGCTCATCTTCTTCCACTGAGGCCCGACCAAGCTAACCTCTGCTGTATTTGTGCCAGGGGCCTTGGACCAGCCCATGTATGCTGCCTGGTTGGTGGCTCAGTGTCTGGGAGCTCCCTGGGTTCTGGGTTAATTAAGATGACTGGTCTTCCTACAGGGTCGTTCTCCCTTTCAGCTTCTTTAATCCTTCCCCTAATTCAACCATAGGGATCCCCGATTTCAGTCCAATGGTTGGGTGTAAGTATCTAAATCTGTCTCAGTCAGCTGTTTGTTGGGCCTCTTGGAGGACAGCCATGCCAGGCTCCTGTCATCATACCATAGCATCAGTAATTGTGTCAGACCTTGGTGCCCCACTATGAGATGGATCCCAAGGAGGCCAGTCATTGGACTTCCTTTCCTTTAGTCTCTTCTCCATTTTTGTTCCTGCAGCTCATTTACACAGGAGCAATTCTGGGTTAATTGATCCTGTCTAACCCAGTCCTCTGCTTGAGGCTCTGTCTATCTACTGGAGGTGGACTCTTTGAGTTCCCTCTCCACAATTTTGGGCATTTTGGCTAAGGTCATTCCATTGAGTCATTAGAGTCTCTCACCTCCTGGGTTTCTGGTACTTTCTATAGTGCACCGTCCTGTCCCCCAACTCCAACCCCAGATGCTGCCTATTTGCATTCATTATCTTGGCCCTCTGGACTTCTCTCCTGGCTCCCTCGAATACCTCATCCTGTTCCCCTCCTCCCCCCTCCGCTTCCCCACCCAGGTCCCTCACTCCCTCTTCCTCCTGTGATTAATTCCTTCTGCCTTCTAATTGGGATTGGGTCATCTTCACTTGGGCCTTTCTGATTGTTATAGTTCTTAAGTTCTGTGGGTTGTATCCTAGGTATTCTGAACATTTTGACTAATATCCACTTATCAATGAGTACATACCATGCACGTCTTTTGGGTCTGAGTTACCTCATACAGCATGATATTTTCTAGTTTTATCCATTTACCTGCAAAACCCATGATTTCCTCATGGTTAATAGTTGTATTCGCTGTATAAATGAACCACATTTTCTGTATCCATTCTTTGTTTGAGGGATCTGGGCTGCTTCCAGTTTCTCACTATTGCAAATAAGGCTGCTATGAACATGTTGGAGCATCTGTCTTTGTGGTATTGTTGGGCATCTTTTGAGTACATGCTTAAGAGTAGTATAGCTGGGTCTTTAGGTAAAACTATTTCCAATTTTCCGAGGAACTGACGGATTGATTTCCAGAGTGGTTGTGCCACTTTGCAACCCTACCAGTCATGGAGGAGTGTTCCTCTTTCTCCACATCCTTGCCAGCATGTTCTGTCACCTGAGTTTTTGATCTTGGCCATTCTGATTGGTGTGGAGTAGAATCTTATGATTGTTTTGATTTGTATTTTTCTGATGACTGAGGACATTGAGCATTTTTTTAAAGTGCATCTCACAATTCAATATTCTTCCGTTTAGTTCTGTACCTCATGTTTTAATTGGGTTATTTGGGTTTTTGGAGGTTAACTGATTGAGTTCTTTATATATTTTGGATATCAGCCCTCTACTGGATGTAGGGTTAGTGAAGCTTTTTCCCCCAATCTGTAGGTTGCTGATTTGTCCTATTGACTGTGTTTTTTGCCTTACAGAAGCTTTTCAATTTCACGAGGTCCCAGTTATCAATTATTGATCTTGGAGGCTGAGCCATTGGTGTTCTCTTCAGTAAATTTCCTCCTGTGCCAATGAGTTTGAGGCTCTTTCCCACTTTTTCTTCTATTAGATTCAATGTATCTGGCTTTGAGCTTTGTGAAAAGTGATAAATATGGATCTATTTTCATTCTTCTACATACAGACTGCCAGTTAGATGTGCACCATTTATTATTGTTGCCCCCCACCCCCACACCCTGTATGTTTCTGGCTTCTTTGTCAAAGCTCAAGTGTCCATAGACCACTCTGAGTCTTTGATTCTACTCCATTGATCGATCTGTCTGTCTTTGTACCAATGCTATGAGGGGAGATTTAAACCTATTGCTTTATAGTACAGCTTTAGGTCAGGGATGGTGATTCCCCAGAAGATCTTTTTATTTTATTTTCAACTTCTGCTTGCATGTTGATTATATGTGGGCAAGGATACTCTCCTTACATAGCTTAGCAAAATATGTGGAAACAAAATGTGTTCATAAACAAAAACTAGTTTTCTAAGAAGACCCATGTGACTCACCAAAGTAAAAACTGTTAAGAGGAAAAGCATATAGCATGTTTGTATATGGAATCAGCTTTGTCTATATAGAAAAGACGTATTTCTCTTCTTGTAGGAATGTTCAGATTGATTTTCTATGGGGGATGTGAACATGCATAGGCTCTATCCTGTTCTGTATTGATTTTCTTACTTATTCATTAATGCAATACAAACAAAATAAATGAAATCAATGCCCACTTACAGAAGAGCCCAAAGTTAGTATATAGGCTTCTCTTCTGTGGTTCCCAGCCCCAGATGCCTCAAAACCTTTGGAGGCACTGCTTTTCCTGAAGTATCTTTGGAAGTGTCGATACTAGAAAGCTTCAATTTTAATTCCCAGGGCTTAACACACACACACACACACACACACACACACACACACACACACACACACAAATTTTGTATGATTTATTCTTATGCCAGTTTCATCTTGGTAGGACCTCACAG
This sequence comes from Rattus rattus, assembly GCF_011064425.1. Classification (NCBI taxonomy): domain Eukaryota; kingdom Metazoa; phylum Chordata; class Mammalia; order Rodentia; family Muridae; genus Rattus; species Rattus rattus. The sequence goes on from NC_046167.1 coordinate 20,835,136, forward strand.
CATCACATTCTTCCAAAACTTTTCACAATTTATGCCATTTAATATTTAGTAAATCTTACTTAGTAGTTTCCTTTATAATTATTATTCTTACAAATCCTTACAAAAAATCCTTTTTTCTTATGGTATAAAATTATATACATATGTGATAACATATAGATACATATATAATACATATTCATCTTGGCATTTTCAATCTAAATATGTAGACATCAATTTCATTATCACTGTGGTAACAAAAATAAGGCAATTTCTTTAATGATCACAGATCACCTACAACTTGAGAATGAGATAAGGTACCATGATCATCCTTAATATATAATAATCTTTGCTTTCTTTTAAAGAGACTGAGTCTTGGAGACACAAGAAGGAAGCTTGTCTCAATTGGAAGCGTGGTTGGCAGAGAGGTGGAACAAGCTCTCCACCAGCAAAATTACAGGGAAGATGGAGAAGGCTCATCTCGTAGGTCTGAAATAGGATTGGCAGCACCATGAGTAAGGATGTATTTGAGCTGCACAGAGGCAGCCACAAAAGCTAACGACAACATAATGACCAAAGGCATCCGTGGGGTCTAACAGCGCTCATCTCTGTAGTGACAGTCACTCCCAATTGCTCCACTGCTCGCTACAGGAATGAATCTGTGAAAGTGCTCAAGTAAGGAACGATCAAAGCAGAAAGTGTTGGTGCCTTCCTTTCTCTCTTTCACTTTATTTCACTTGCCAGCTCAAACAATAACATCAACATGAATCCTAATTCATATTGTAACTGGAAATATATTTTTTCCTTGACTTCCATAGATTTGTTTTTTTTTTTTTAAAAAACGAGGATTAGCCAGCCTAAAATAGGAATTAGCAAATTTAAGGTTTACCTTTTTTTTTCAGTATAATATCATGTCATATGGTTTAATGTTTGGTATAATGCTGGGAACTAAAATCTGGCTGATTTATCACAGTATTAGCAAACATTATCATGGATAAAGCAGGCCTTCTGGGTCCTGAATTGTTAGTGGGCTCACTGTTTATTCCTTATTCAACAATTAATGTACTTTTTTTTTGCAGAAAATTGTATTTTTTAATTACAAATTAATTAACTAATTTAATGTTAATGTACTTTTCTTATGACAGCTTCAGTCTTGCTGTAGTAGCCTTTTTCTTGCTTCTCTGTTTTACGAAGGCATTTCTTATATTTGTAGCTTGTCTCTCCAGATACAACTTCTAGATACCCAGCTATGGGTGGGTATCAACAGTTTAGATATGGTCAGCCATTCCAACTTACGAGTTACATGAGTGATATGCTTGTGTTTTATGCTGTGTGAGAGGTGATGGCAAACACCTCTTCATTCTAGAGAGGATATCAATTCAAAACAAATGGAAGGATTTCACCCAAGTATGGCTTAGTGTATCAGTGGTTTTACCAGAGTTGCTTACAGGGGTAGGAGTGAGGTATTACTTACAGGAGAATGGATGTGTCAAAGCCAGATACATCCAAGAAAAGCTCATTCCAGCATGGGTCATGACTCACAAAAGCTGAATGCTGGGAGATCCCTGTATGATTTGCAAACAACTTGGTAGACTTGATGAATCTTCCATCCCTACCAGTTGTTAATGTTTGTACAACCTTGGGGGAGGAGCAATGTGAATCTTGTAGTTTCAGGAGTTTCCTGAAACTTGTATGTTTCCTTTACTTTCTGAGCATTAAAGAACCTCCCTCCATGACATAAAATTTCAATTGAGGGGAAATATCTATATAATAGCTTCAGAGCTATGATGTGGTTAGCAACCACTCATACATCATTCATCAGAGGCACATATCACTATCTGTGGGCATTCTAGTTTCATTCCAGTGCCCAATAATTGCATTTTTGTTGAAAGATGCCCTGGAGTTGCTGAGTTGTACATTTTGTTCATTGCACACATACAGCAGACACGTGCACTAGTGTGACAATAACCTGAATGATAGATAGTCTTTGTAATGGAGAGGTCTATATGTCTATTCAACAAGCACTCTCATTCCTTTTCCCTTAGATAGAGGTCTGCAGTATTCATTATACAGTTCCCTCAATTTCCTTGTGAGATCAAGAATCAGCTTCATACTTTGTCAATCATGACTTTCCAGGTTCAGCTTTAGTGACAATTGAGTATGTTGTCAATGTACATGTATATATGACAATATATATGTATATGTGTATTATATGTATATGTATATATAGTCAATGTAATATAAACAAAATGAAGGATTCCACCCAAGTATGACTTAGTGTATCAGTGGTTTTACTAGGGATATGAGTCAGGAAATTCTTATAAGTCAATATATGTCTCAGAGGCAAATATATTCCAAAAATAGTTCATTCCAACATTTTCTAAACCTATGACCACTCCTATGCTGATGTAGCTGCATGTATGCATGTCCTCAAGGGACACAAGTACAGGGTCTAGCCCCTGGAGAATCCAATCAGAAAGATGACCACACTCTTGGGTAAGGACAATAACTACTCAATTATTTTTGTTTTCCACATCAAGCAAACTATGAGTAAAGAGGAACTGAGAACAGTAAAAGGTACTTTTTATATAATTTATATTATATATGTATATAATTTATTGTAGTGAATAAACAATGCTTTGATTTTAATTGTCAACCCAATAAGAAGGATTCTATCATGAAAAACCTACTTTGTACTCTCAGGCATGGTTCTGGAAATTTAATGGATATGAACTAATTTATATGTCATTTTAATAAGATATTGCTAGTTACTCACATTTTGTGAGTGAATACTGTGTAGGTGAATCACTTCCTCAAAATAGTAGAGGTAAGAGTATAAAGGGGTGTCTCTGGTCATGACACTGCCCTCTTACTCTGATTTTCATATGAAAGGTTGGCTGGTGAGCACTTGGAGACCTTTTATTTATTTATTTTGAGCAGTATTTATTGAACTTTTTAGAAACAGAGGCTTTGGAACTGGATATGTCTGCTGGACTGGTAGCAAAATCACAGAGATTTTCCTGCTTCTGTATTCTGACTGTTGGGATTAAAGTTGGCCCTACCATACGGGGAATTATTAGTTGGATTTTATTTGTTGAGTCATGGGTAAGGCTTTTGAGAAAAACATCATGCTTTGAGAAAAGATAACTTTAGAAAACAAATTTAAAGCATTGCATCAACAGATGACCAATTCTATTTAATTTATTTTATTTTATGTGTGTGAGTGTATAAATGTGTGCATAGTGCCCTTAGAAGCAAGATGAGGAGTTGGTTATCCTGGAACTGAAGTTGCATAAGCCATGCCATGAGTGCTAGGAACTAAATTTGGTTCCTCTGCATGAACATCAAGTTCTGTTGACAGCTGAGCCAACTCTCCATCCTCAACTACAATTTAATACAACAGGCTTCATACAGTTCAGCCCCCTTCCCATGCCATGAATTAGCATGTCTATGTATGCTAATTCATATTCTTTTTCCCTAAGAACAAACTTCACACCTTGTCTTTGATGTATTTATTGAGAAGCTCCAACCAGGTCAGAAAATAGGACAATTTTATTTTAAAATGATTTCTAGATCAGATTTACTTTTAAAAAAGTAAATTTGAGGTCAGATTCATGAGTCATTGTCCAACATTTTGTTTTGAATTTTGACTCTAAGAATGAAGCAACCTAAATTTATGAACTCATTTATTTACTTAGAAAACTTCAGGCTTCTCTCTCTCTCTCTCTCTCTCTCTCTATATATATATATATATATATATATATATATATACATATATAACATAACACACACATATATATCTATCTATATCTATATCTATATCTATATCTATATCTATATCTATATCTATCTATATCTATCTATATCTATATCTATCTATATCTATCTATATCTATATCTGTATCTATCTATATCTATCTATATCTATATCTATATCTATCTATATCTATCTATATCTATCTATATCTATATATCTGACCAGGCAGACCTCTGCTATATCTGTATATGTGCCAGGGCCTCAGACAAGCCCATGAATGCTCCTCATTGGTGGCTCAGTCTCTGTGAGCTCCCTGGGGTCTGGGTTAGTTGAGACTGCTGATCTTCCTATGGGGTCACCCTCTCCTCCAGACCCTTCAATCATTCCCTTAGTCAACTACATGGTCTCTGATTTCAGTCCAATGGTTGGCTGTAAGTATCTGCTTATGTGTAACTCAGATGCTGGTAGGGCCTCTCACAGCCTGTCTGTAAGCACATCCTATCATCAGTAATAGTGTCAGATATTGGGGCCCCCCCACCCCCCATGAACTAGATCCCAAGTTGGTCTGGTCACTGGACTGCCTTTTCTTCAGTCTCTTCTCCATTTTTGTCCCTGCAGTTCTTTTAGACAGGACATTTATCTGGCCTTGGACTTTTTTGTTGTCCCTCTGCTTAAAGCCCTGTCTATCTGACTGACGTGAACTCTCCACAATGTTGGGAATTTTGGCTAATGTCATGCCTATTGAATCCTTAGAGTCTCTCACCTCCTAGGTCTCTGGTACTTTCCAGAGGCTTTCTTCCCTTGCCCCACCCCCTTTCTCCATTCATTTTCTTGGCCCTCTAGACTTCTCTCCTGGCCTCTCACCCCAATCCTCATCCTGTTCTGCGCTTTTCCCCTCCCACTTCCTTCTTCCACCCAGGTCCCTCCCTCTCTCTGCCTCCTGTGATTAGTTCCTTCCCCCTTCTAACTGGGATTCAAGCATCCTCACTTGGGATCTTCTGCTTGTTACACTTCTTAACTTCTGTGGGTTGTATCCTAGGTATTCTGTAGTTTTTGGCTAATAAACACTTATCATTGAGTACATACCATGCATGTCATTTTGGTTCTGGGTTACCTCACTCAGGCTGATATTTTCTAGTTCCACCCATTTGTCTGCAAAATTCATAATGTTCTCATTTTTAATAGCTGAATACTGTTCTGTTGTGTAAATGAACCACATTTTCTCTATTCATTCTTCGTCGGAGAGACATCTGGGATGTTTCCAGCTTCTGGCTATTACAAATAAGTGGATCATATGTCCTTGTGGTATGCTAAGGTATCTTTTGGGTTCATGCCCAATAGTGATATATCTATTTCCAATTTTCTGAGAAACTGTCAGATTGATTTCCAGAGTAGTTTTACCAGTTTGCAATCCCATCAGCAATGGAGGAGTGTTCCTCTTTTTTCTACATCCTCACCATATGTTCTGTCACTTGAGTTTTTGATGTTAGCCATTCTGATTGGTGTGAGGTTAAATCTCATGATCATTTTGATTTCTATTTCCATGATTACAAAGGACTTTGAGCATTTCTTTAAGTGCTTCTTTGTCATTCGAGATTCTTCTGTTGTGAATTCTCTGTTTAGCTCTGTACCCCATTTTGGGTTATTTGGGTTTTTGGAAGTTAACTGATTGAGTTTTTTATATATTTTGGATATTAACCATCTGTCAGATATAGGAATAATGAAGACCCCCCCAATCTGTAGGTTGCTGATATGTCCTATTGACTGAAGCTTTTCAGTTTCATGAAGTCCCATTTGTCAATTGCTGATCTTAGAACTTAATTTGTATTTTGTTCAGGAAATTTTCCCCTGTGCCAATGAGTTCGAGGCTCTTTCCCACCTTCTCTTCTATTAGATTCAGTGTATCTGGTTTTGTATTGAGTTCCTTCATCCTCTCAGACTTGCTTTATGTAAGATGATAAACACGGATCTATTTTCATTTTTCAACACAGAGACCATAAGTTAGGCCAACATCATTTGTTGAAGATGCTTTCTTTTGTCCACTGCATGTTTTTGGCTTTCGTCAAAGGTCAAGTGTTCATAGGTGTGTGGGTTTATTTCTGGGTGTTCAATTCTGCTCCATTGGTTGACTTGTCTGTGTACCAATATCATAAAAAATTTATCACTATTGTTTTGTAGTATAGCTTGAGGTCCAGGATGATGATTACCCCCATAAGATCTTTTATTGTTTTGGCTACCTGGGTTTTTTGTTTTTCCATATGAAGTCGAGAATTGCTCTTCCCACATCTGTGAAGAATTCTGCTAGAATTTTGATGAGGATTGCATCGAATCTGTAGATTGCTTTTGGTAAGATGTTCATTTTCACTACCTTAATCTTACCAACTCATGAGCATGGGTGACCTTTCCCTCTTTCTGAGGTCTTCTGTAATTTCTTTGTTCAGGGATTTGAAGTTTTTGTCATACAGATTTTTCACTTGCTTGGTAAAAGCTACACCAAGATAATTTATACTACTTTTGGCTATTGTGAAGGGTGTTTTTACTGTAATTTCTTTCTCACCATGCTCATCATTCGTATAAAGGAAGGGTAATGATTTGTTATTTTTAAATTCAGCCACTTTGCTGAAGTAGTAGTTTTCTGGTGGAATTTTGGTGTTGGTTAGGTATACTATCATTTCATATGTAAATAGTAGTACTTCGACTTCTTCCTTTCCAATTTGTTTTCACTTGATCTCCTTTTGTTGTTTAATTATGCTACCTAGAAATTTGAGTATTATATTGAATAGACAGGGAGAAAGTGGACAGCTTTTTCTTGTCCCGGATTTTAGTGGTATTGCTTCTAGTTTCTATTCATTTAATTTGATGTAGGCTGTTGTTTTGCTGTATATTGCTTTCATTATATTATGAAGGTGTGTTGTATTTTGTCTAAGACTTTTCATCATCTAATAAAGTGATTGTGTGACTTTTTTCCTAGAGTTTCTTTATATACTGTGTTTTGCTGATGGATTTTCATATACTTAACTATCCCTGCATCCCTGGGATGAAGGCTACTTGACTGTGATGAATGATGGTTTTGATGTGTTCTTGTATTTGGTTTGTGAGGTTTTTTTTTTTTTTTGAGTATTTTTACATTGATATTCTTAAGTGAAATTGGCTTGAACTTCTCTTTCTTTGTTGGGTCTTTATGTGGTTTAGGTATCAGAGTAACTGTGGTTTTGTAGAATGAATTAGATAGTGTTTCTTCTGTTTCTATTTTTGTGGAATAGTTTGAGAAGTATTGGCATTAGCTTTTCTTTGAAGGTCTGGTAGAATTCTACACCAAAATCATCTGGCCTTGGGCTTTTTTGTTGCTGTTGTTGCTGTTGTGGTTGTTGTTGGGAGATTTTTTAATGACTATTTCTATTTTCTTAGGGGTTATGGGACTGTTTAGATAACTTTAACTTTAACTAAACTTTAACTTTAAGATAACTCTTGCTTTAACTTTGGTACATAGCATCTATCTAGAAAATCATTCGTTTTAATCTAGATTTTCCAATTTGTAGAGTATAGGTTTTTATAGTAGGTCCTGATGATTTTTGAATTTCCTCAGTTTCTGTTGCTATGCCTCCCTTTTTATTTCAGATTTTGTTAATTTTTTTTTTTTTTTTTTTGGTTCTTTTTTTCGGAGCTGGGGATCGAACCCAGGGCCTTGCGCTTCCTAGGTAAGCGCTCTACCGCTGAGCTAAATCCCCAGCCCCTTTTGTTAATTTTAATATTGTCTTGTGCCCTTTAATTAGTTTGGCAAGGGGTTTATCTATCTTGTTGATTTTCTCAAAAAACCAGCTCTTGGTTTTTATGATTCCTTTATCGTTCTATTTGTGTCTAACTGGTTGATTTTAGCCCTGAGCTTGATTATTTCCTGCTCCTCTCGTGTGAGTTTGCTTCTTTCTTTTCTAGAACTTTTTTTTTTTTTTTTTTTTTTTGGGAGGTTTTTTTTTTTTTTTTCTTTTTTTTTTTCTTTTTTTTTTTTTTTTTATTAACTTGAGTATTTCTTATGTACATTTCGAGTGTTATTCCCTTTCCCGGTTTCCGGCAAACATCCCCTTCCCCCCCTTCCTTATGGGTGTTCCCCTCCCCACCCCTCCCCCATTGCCGCCTCCCGGACAGTCTAGTTCACTGGGGGTTCAGTCTTAGCAGGACCCAGGGCTTCCCTTCCACTGGTGCTCTTACTAGGATATTCATTGCTACCTATGAGGTCAGAGTCCAGGGTCAGTCCATGTATAGTCTTTGGGTAGTGGCTTAGTCCCTGGAAGCTCTGGTTGCTTGGCATTGTTGTACATATGGGGTCTCAAGCCCTTCAAGCTCTTTCAGTTCATTCTCTGATTCCTTCAACGGGGTCCTGTTCTCAGTTCAGTGGTTTGCTGCTGGCATTCGCCTCTGTATTTGCTGTATTCTGGCTGTGTCTCTCAGGATCGATCTACATCCGGCTCCTGTCAGTCTGCACTTCTTTGCTTCATCCATCTTGTCTAATTGGGTGGCTCTATATGTGGGGCAGGCTCTGAATGGGTGTTCCTTCAGTCTCTGTTTTAATCTTTGCCTCTCTCTTCCCTGCCAAGGGTATTCTTGTTCCCCTTTTAAAGAAGGAGTGAAGCCTTCACATTTTGATCATCCGTCTTGAGTTTCATTTGTTCTAGGCAACTAGGGTAATTCAAGCATTTGGGCTAATAGCCACTTATCAGTGAGTGCATACCATGTATGTCTTTCTGTGATTGGGTTAGCTCACTCAGGATGATATTTTCCAGGTCCAACCATTTGCCTACGAATTTCATAAAGTCGTTGTTTTTGATAGCTGAGTAATATTCCATTGTGTAGATGTACCACATTTTCTGTATCCATTCCTCTGTTGAAGGGCATCTGGGTTCTTTCCAGCTTCTGGCTATTATAAATAAGGCTGCGATGAACATAGTGGAGCACGTGTCTTTTTTGTATGTTGGGGCATCTTTTGGGTATATGCCCAAGAGAGGTATAGCTGGATCCTCAGGCAGTTCAATGTCCAATTTTCTGAGAAACCTCCAGACTGATTTCCAGAATGGTTGTACCAGTCTGCAACCCCACCAACAATGGAGGAGTGTTCCTCTTTCTCCGCATCCTCGCCAGCATTTGCTGTCACCTGAGTTTTTGATCTTAGCCATTCTCACTGGTGTGAGGTGAAATCTCAGGGTTGTTTTGATTTGCATTTCCCTGATGACTAAAGATGTTGAACATTTCTTTAGGTGTTTCTCAGCCATTCGGCATTCCTCAGCTGTGAATTCTTTGTTTAGCTCTGAACCCCATTTTTTAATAGGGTTATTTGTCTCCCTGCGGTCTAACTTTTTGAGTTCTTTGTATATTTTGGATATAAGGCCTCTATCTGTTGTAGGATTGGTAAAGATCTTTTCCCAATCTGTTGGTTGCCGTTTTGTCCTGACCACAGTATCCTTTGCCTTACAGAAGCTTTGTAGTTTTATGAGATCCCATTTGTCGATTCTTGATCTTAGAGCATAAGCCATTGGTGTTTTGTTCAGGAAATTTTTTCCAGTGCCTATGTGTTCCAGATGCTTCCCTAGTTTTTCTTCTATTAGTTTGAGTGTGTCTGGTTTGATGTGGAGGTCCTTGATCCACTTGGACTTAAGCTTTGTACAGGGTGATAGGCATGGATCGATCTGCATTCTTCTACATGTTGACCTCCAGTTGAACCAGCACCATTTGCTGAAAATGCTATCTTTTTTCCATTGGATGGTTTGGGCTCCTTTGTCAAAAATCAAGTGACCATAGGTGTGTGGGTTCATTTCTGGGTCTTCAATTCTATTCCATTGGTCTATCTGTCTGTCTCTGTACCAATACCATGCAGTTTTTATCACTATTGCTCTGTAATACTGCTTGAGTTCAGGGATAGCGATTCCCCCTGAAGTCCTTTTATTGTTGAGGATAGTTTTAGCTATCCTGGGCTTTTTGTTATTCCAGATGAATTTGCAAATTGTTCTGTCTAACTCTTTGAAGAATTGGATTGGTATTTTGATGGGGATTGCATTGAATCTGTAGATCGCTTTTGGTAAAATGGCCATTTTTACTATATTAATCCTGCCAATCCATGAGCATGGGAGATCTTTCCATCTTCTGAGGTCTTCTTCAATTTCTTTCTTCAGAGTCTTGAAGTTCTTGTTGTACAAATCTTTTATTTGCTTGGTTAAAGTCACACCGAGGTACTTTATATTATTTGGGTCTATTATGAAGGGTGTCGTTTCCCTAATTTCTTTTCTCGGCTTGTTTCTCTTTTGTGTAGAGGAAGGCTACTGATTTATTTGAGTTAATTTTATACCCAGCCACTTTGCTGAAGTTGTTTATCAGCTTTAGTAGTTCTCTGGTGGAACTTTTGGGATCACTTAAATATACTATCATATCATCTGCAAATAGTGATATTTTGACTTCTTCTTTTCGATCTGTATCCCCTTGACCTCCTTTTGTTGTCTGATTGCTCTGGCTAGAACTTCAAGAACTATATTGAATAAGTAGGGAGAGAGTGGGCAGCCTTGTCTAGTCCCTGATTTTAGTGGGATTGCTTCAAGTTTCTCTCCATTTAGTTTAATGTTAGCCACTGGTTTGCTGTATATGGCTTTTACTATGTTTAGGTATGGGCCTTGGATTCCTATTCTTTCCAGGACTTTTATCATGAAGGGGTGTTGAATTTTGTCAAATGCTTTCTCAGCATCTAATGAAAGGATCATGTGGTTTTGTTCTTTCAGTTTGTTTATATAATGGATCACGTTGATGGTTTTCCAGATATTAAACCATCCCTGCATGCCTGGGATGAAGCCTACTTGATCATGGTGGATGATTGTTTTGATGTGCTCTTGGATTCGGTTTGCCAGAATTTTGTTGAGTATTTTTTGCGCCGATGTTCATAAGGGAAATTGGTCTGAAGTTCTCTTTCTTTGTTGGGTCTTTGTGTGGTTTTTAGGTATAAGAGTAATTGTGGCTTCATAGAAGGAGTTGGTAGTGCTCCATCTGTTTCAATTTTGTGGAATAGTTTGAATAATATTTGATGAGGTCTTCTATGAAGGTCTGATAGAATTCTGCACTAAACCGTCTGGGCCTGGGCTCTTTTTGGTTGGGAGACCTTTAATGACTTCTTCTATTTCCTTAGGAGTTATGGGGTTGTTTAACTGGTTTATCTGTTCCTGATTTAACTTCGGTACCTGGTATCTGTCTAGGAAATTGTCCATTTCCTGCAGATTTTCAAGTTTTGTTGAGTATAGGCTTTTATAGTAAGATCTGATGATTTTTTGAATTTCCTCTGAATCTGTAGTTATGTCTCCTTTTCTTTTCTGATTTTGTTAATTTGGACACGCTCTCTGTGTCCTCTCGTTAGTCTGGCTAAGGGTTTATCTATCTTGTTGATTTTCTCAAAGAACCAACTTTTGGTTCTGTTGATTCTTTCTATGGTCCTTTTTGTTTCTACTTGGTTGATTTCAGCTCTGAGTTTGATTATTTCCTGCCTTCTACTTCTCCTCGGTGTATTTGCTTCTTTTTGTTCTAGAGCTTTTAGGTGTGCTGTCAAGCTGCTGACATATGCTCTTTCCTGTTTCTTTCTGCAGGCACTCAGCGCTATGAGTTTTCCTCTTAGCACAGCTTTCATCGTGTCCCATAAGTTTGGGTATGTTGTACCTTCATTTTCATTAAATTCTAAAAAGTTTTTAATTTCTTTCTTTATTTCTTCCTTGACCAGGTTATCATTGAGTAGAGCATTGTTCAATTTCCACGTATATGTGGGCATTCTTCCTTATTGTTATTGAAGACCAGCTTTAGGCCGTGGTGGTCGATAGCACGATGGGATTATTTCTATCTTTCTGTACCTGTTGAGGCCTGTTTTTGACCAATTATATGGTCAATTTTGGAGAAAGTACCATGAGGAGCTGAGAAGAAGGTATATCCTTTTGCATTAGGGTAGAAACGTTCTATAAATATCCGTTAAGTCCATTTGGCTCATGACTTCTCTTAGTCTGTCACGTCTCTGTTTAATTTCTGTTTCCATGATCTGTCCATTGATGAGAGGTGGGGTGTTGAAGTCTCCTACTATTATTGTGTGAGGTGCAATATGTGTTTTGAGCTTTAGTAAGGTTTCTTTTATATGTAGGTGCCCTTGTATTTGGGGCATAGATATTTAGGATTGAGAGTTCATCTTGGTGGATTTTTTCCTTTGATAAATATAAAGTGTCCTTCCTTATCTTTTTTGATGACTTTTAGTTGAAAATTGACTTTATTTGTTATTAGAATGGCTACTCCAGCTTGCTTCTTCAGACCATTTGCCTGGAAAGTTGTTTTCCAGCCTTTCACTCTGAGGTAGTGTCTGTCTTTGTCTCTGAGGTGTGTTTCCTGTAGGCAGCAGAATGCAGGGTCCTCGTTGCGTATCCAGTTTGTTAATCTATGTCTTTTTATTGGGGAGTTGAGGCCATTGATGTTGAGAGATATTAAGGTATAGTGATTATTGCTTCCTGTTATATTCATACTTGGATGTGTTATGTTTGTGTGCTTTTCTTCTCTTTGTTTTGTTGCCAAGACGATTAGTTTCTTGCCTCTTCTTGGGTATAGCTTGCCTCCTTATGTTGGGCTTTACCATTTATTATCCTTTGTAGCGCTGGATTTGTAGAAAGATATTGTGTAAATTTGGTTTTGTCATGGAATATCTTGGTTTCTCCATCTATATTAATTGAGAGTTTTGCAGGATACAGTAGCCTGGGCTGGCATTTGTGTTCTCTTAGGGGTCTGAATGACATCAGTCCAGGATCTTCTGGCCTTCATAGTTTCTGGCGAAAAGTCTGGTGTGATTCTGATAGGTCTGCCTTTATATGTTACTTGAACTTTTTCCCTTACTGCTTTTAATATTCTTTCTTTATTTTGTGCGTTTGGTGTTTTGACTATTATGTGACGGGAGGTGTTTCTTTTCTGGTCCAATCTATTTGGAGTTCTGTAGGCTTCTTGTATGCATATGGGTATCTCTTTTTTTAGGTTAGGGAAGTTTTCTTCTATGATTTTGTTGAAGATATGTACTGGTCCTTTGAGCTGGGAGTCTTCACTCTCTTCTATACCTATTATCCTTAGGTTTGATCTTCTCATTGAGTCCTGGATTTCCTGTATGTTTTGGACCAGTAGCTTTTTCCGCTTTACATTATCTTTTACAGTTGAGTCAATGATTTCTATGGAATCTTCTGCTCCTGAGATTCTCTCTTCCATCTCTTGTATTCTGTTGGTGAAGCTTGTATCTACAGCTCCTTGTCTCTTCTTTTGGTGTTCTATATCCAGGGTTGTTTCCATGTGTTCTTTCTTGATTGCTTCTATTTCCATTTTTAATTCCTTCAACTGTTTGATTGTGTTTTCCTGGAATTCTTTCAGGGATTTTTGTGTCTCCTCTCTATGGGCTTCTACTTGTTTATTTATGTTTTCCTGGAATTCTTTCAGGCATTTTTTCGATTCCTCTCTGTAGGCTTCTACTTGTTCTCCAAGGTAGTTCATCATGTCTTTCTTGAAGTTCTCCAGCATCATGGTCATATATGATTTTGAATCTAGATCTTGCTTTTCTGGTGTGTTTGGATATTCCATGTTTGTTTTGATGGGAGAATTGGGCTCCGATGGTGCCATGTAGTCTTGGTTTCTGTTGCTTGGGTTCCTGCGCTTGCCTCTGCCATCAAATTATCTCTAGTGTTACTTTGTTCTGCTATTTCTGACAGGTGGCTAAACTGTCCTATAGGCCTGTGTGTCAGGAGTGCTGTAGACCTGTTTTCCTCTCTTTCAGTCAGTTATGGGGACAGAGTGTTCTGCTTTTCGGGCCTGTAGTTTTCCTTTCTACAGGTTTTCAGCTGTTCTTGTGGACCTGTGCCTTGAGTTCACCAGGCAGGTCACTTGCAGCAGATAAGTTGGTCTTACCTGTGGTCCCGAGGCTCAAGTTCGCTCTCGGGGTTCTGCCCACGGGCTCTCCGCGGTGGCAGCAACCAGGAAGATCTGAGCCGCCTCTTCCGGGGGCCTCCGTGCACCAGGGTTCCAGATGGCCTCCGCTGTTTTCCTCTGGAATCAGTAATGTGTGCAGAGAGCAGTCTCTTCTGGTTTTGCAGGCGTGTCTGCCTCTCTGAAGGTTTAGCTCTCCCTCCCACGGGATTTGGGTGCAGAGAACTGTTTATCCGGTCTGTTTCCTTCAGGTTCCGGCGGTGTCTCAGGCAGGGCTCCTGCTGCTCCTGGGCCCTCCCCCACAGGAACCCAGAGGCCTTGTACAGTTTCCTCTTGGGTCAGGGATGTGGGCAGGGGTGGGCAGTGTTGGTAGTCTCTTCCGCTCTGCAGCCTCAGGAGTGCCCACCTGACCAGGCGGTAAGGTATCTCTCCCACGGGTTCTGGGTCTTTTCTAGAACTTTCATGTGTGCTATTAGGTTGCTTGTATTGGATCTCTCCAATTTCTTTCTTAGTGCTATGAATTTTACTCTTAACACTGCTTTCATTGTGTCCTGTAAGTTTGCTATGATAAGTCTTCATTTTCATTGAATTCTATAAAGTCTTTGATTTCTTTCTTTATTTCTTCCCTGACAAAGTTATCATCGAGCAAAGAGTTCTTCAGTTTCCATGAGTATGTGGGCTTTCTGTTGCTTTTGTTGTTATTGAAGTCTAGCATTTGTCTGTGGTGGTCTGATAGAATGCATGGGATTGTCTCAGTCTTCTATGTTGAGGCTCATATTGTGTCCAATTATATAGTCAATTTTGTAGAAGGTTCCATGAGGTGCTGAGAAGCAGGTATATTCTCTTGTTTTGGGGTGAAATGTTCTGTAGATATCTGTTAAATCCACTTGATTGCTAACTTCTGTTACTTTTACTGTGTCTCTGTTTAGTTTCTGGTTCAATGGCCTGTCTATTGGTAAGCGGGGGGTTTTGAAGTCTCCCTTTATCATTGTGTGAATTTCAATGTGTGTTTTATACTTTAGTGAAGTTTCTTTTACAAATGTGGGTGCCCTTGCATTTGGGGCACAGATGTTCAAAATTGTATTTTATCAATTAAAATTGATTGTATTTTCCTATATTTCTTTAAGGCATTTATTTGTTTCTTTCTTAAGAGCTTCTACCTGTTTGCCTGTGTTTTCCCGTATTTCTTGAAGGGAGTTACTTAAAGGCCTCTATTATCTTTAGGAGATGGGATTTTTGGTCATTATCTTGCTTTTCAGGCTTTGCTCTGGTGGGAGAACTGGGTTCTGATTGTGTAGAAATGCATTAGGTTCTGTTGTTTATGTTCTTGTGCTTGCCTCTTACCATCTGGATATCTCTGGTGTTAACTGGCCTGGGTGTCTCTGAATGTAGCTGGCCTCCTTGGAAGCAGGTAGAGGTCTGTGACATGGGTTAGAGCCAGTCTCCTTAGAGGTAGGCAATGCTGTCTCTTGGTAGGATGGGCTTCCTTGGCCTTTGGTTAGAGCAGGATTCCTGTGTCCCTGGTTACCTTGGACCTCCTGGGAAGCAGGCAGTCTATTTTTCTGGTTATTGCAGACCTCCTGGGAGGCAGATAGTTGCAGGATGTGTGAGGGTACCAGTCCAGATGATCTGGCTTGGGTAAAGAAGCAGACCAAAGGAAGGTGGAGCTCGGCCGGAAAGGTAGGTCCTGATCAGCTGGCTTCTGTGGGTGTCCCAGCTGCCATGGGTATTTGGGTGATAGTCTCACCTGTGTCTTTGGTTACTGTGGGTCTCCTGGAAGGCATGCAGGCTCTAGGGTGTGGGAGGATATTGGACTACTGATATGGCCCAGGTGAGGATAGCTTACATCTTTGAGGGAGGGTTTTGTGCATTCCAGGTTGGCTTCAAATTCAATTGCTAGCTAATACTTGTGCTACAAATCTGTGTTATTGTTCCTGGTTTATGTGGTTCTGGGGCTCAAACCCAGGACTTCTTGTATTCTTGGTAGGTCTCCTAATTGGGCTACTACCTCAGCCCCATTATGTGATTCTTAAAATATTTTTTTTATAAAGGAAATATTTCCATATTATATATTTACAGAATTATTATATAACAGCAATTCTACAATTCAGTCAATAGCTAATGCAATTCTATGTGCCATAGTCCAAGCCAGCCACTAGTTACATCAGTCTGAGGGTCTGAAAAGAAACACAAATCACATTCACTATTTTTGAGAGTTTAATAAAGGTTTTTTATATAGAAATGCATGCAGGTTAGGGGAAGCAAACCACTGAAAGCATAGCTAAGGAATTAAAACCATATAATCACCGTTTCCCTGACTCTAGAAGTTAAGTGGCCATAAGTAAGGTAATTCAGAGACATTCAATGGAGACACATCTACCACAGGGTGATCAGATCTGCATGTTAGAACATGGGCCAGGGAGAGATGTTTAGATCAAGTATGAATGGGCTAAAGGATACTGAAGAGGACTGGATTATGACAAGATGAATGTGTCAACAACAAAAATATACATTCATAATTAAGGAAGAGGAAGTTTCAACATCTTCTGAGAAATTAGGGAAACTTTTCACGGGAACTGGTCTTTAAGCTGAAATTAAAGAATCCTTCCACATGCAGTTAACAATCAAAGGTGAAAGAAGCAATAAAAATATCATTTGTTATGTTATTTTATGGAGGAGTAACACAGAAATACCTATCCACCACAGGTATGGCAAACAGATCAAGCAGATTATCCCATCCAGATCAGCTGAGTGAACCAAGATTACTGGGGTTAACGAAGGGGTAACACTGTCAACTGTACTATCGAAAACTTCTCCAATAACTCACGAAACTGCATCACGTGAGTTTCCGTGAACGTTGCAGGCAGCTCTATCGAAGACTCTCCTTCCTTGGAGCAGTGTTTATTACATATATAATCTCTAGGAAGGGACCTTGTGAGTCCTGTCAGTGCTGAGAGTCTTGTGCATGTTTTACATTTCTTTTTTTTTTTTAAAAAATTATTTATTTTATGTATGTGAGTACACTGTTGCTGTCTTTAGATACAAGAAGAGGGCATCGGATCCCATTACAGATGGTTGCGTGAGCCACCATGTGGATGCTGGGATTTGAACTCAGGACCTCTGAAAGAGCAGTCGGTGCTCTTAACCACTGAGCCATCTTTCCAGCCCCTCTCTCTCTTTCTCTCTCTCTCTCTCTCTCTCTCTCTCTCTCTCAATATTTTTAAATCCCCTTTCCAGGTTTCCCATTCATAAATCCCCTATCCCATCCTCCCTCCCCCTTCTTCTATGAGGGTATTCCCTCATCCACCCACCCACTTCTTCCTGCCTCCCCACCCTGACATTCACCTACATTGGGGCCCCGAAACGTGGTAGGACGAAGGGCTTCTCCTTTCATTGGTGCCCAACAAGGCTATCTACCTTTTACATTTCTTATGAGCTTCTCTTCTCCTTCTAGGAGGAAAAATTCCAACCTAAGAAAGCAACTATACTAAGCTCCCTCAAAGAAAAGTACTAAAATGAAATAAAATGAGAATGGTGCATTAACACCAGTGCTCATTTAAGTAAACCAAAGTGGTAATGGTGACAGATGGTGAACTGAACTTGCCCTGTGTCAGTTTAGATAACTGATAAAAACTTCATATAATCAAAAGCTAACCCATACTCTTAGGAAATAAAAAGTGAGAAACCTACTTCTCTCAGGAAAATAAAGATATGTAGCTGTGATTCTATCAGTAAAACAAATGAAACACCATTGGATAGATTGAAAACATCGTACAGGTTTGTATCTGGACAGAGTTCTGTAGAAACAATATAATTTTCTGGCAAGGAGGTAATAGTCAAAGGAAAATAAAATGAAGAAATTTGATGAAACTCCAGATGATGGGTTGATGATTGGTTTAATTCCTGCTGAAACATAACTGGCATAAGTGTTGTAGGCAAACAGAGAACAAAGTTATAGCTAGCACTCGGTGAGCTCCACTGGACTGCACAGATCTTCAGTATATTAGCTCACAAACCCAGTGTCTTCCAAGTTCACCTTCCTCTGCTTGTTAGAGCATTTTGTGACAGCATCTTTTCTTTCCTGTCAGACTTTAAAAGTCTCTTGAAGGCCAGGATTTTGGCCTGCTCCTCTGGCACAGTGACCTGTAGGTGGTGAGCATTCCATAAAGATTTATCAAGCCAAGTGGATGCTTATCAGACTTCATAAAATACTTTGGATTCTGAGTTGAGAGGCTAGATGCTGTCACAAAGAATCAAGTCGTTCTTAAAGGGCTCTCATGGCTTTGGCAGTGGCTCAGAGAAATACACTATCAACAGAAATACTTTGACAGTGATATGTAGGGCCATACTCAAGGCAGGCTCTGAAGTTATTTACGGTGTTTTAATGGATAAATAGGAAGAGATGAGGTGGAAAAGAAGTAGAAACCTGCCTGAGAAACAGACCAAAATCTTTCAAAAGTGAAAGTGAGTCAAAATACTGATGGATCTAATTGATAGTGATCGTTTGAAAAAACAAATAAGAAAGGAGGCTGTTCTTCTCCAGGTCCAATGGAAGAAAAACTGTGAAATAGTTCAGGAACTGTGAGGGGTAAATTTTATACAAATTCAGAGAGAATAAAGGTGAATAAAAAGTTATCAAGATGATACATTAAGTATTTATTATGATTTTCTAGCTAGAAAGTAGGAAACTCATTCCAGCTACAGTAATCTATCATTCTCTTAGGTAATTGCAGTAGCCACCGGAAGAGATTTTAAACAAAAGAGGAACAGTTACACAAACAGGCACAAAGACCATACCAATTCCCTTTTCCTAATTCCTCAGGTTGTGTTCTTATAATGCTTTATAGCGAAAAAAGATGTGTGTGTGTGTGTGTGTGTGTGTGTGTGTGTGTTTCAAACTCTACATGTAATCTCATGATAATATTGTAGGATGGACACTATTCTTTTACAAATGAGGACGCAGAGCTCCCAATGGGGGGAATAAATGGTTCAAATGCTAAAATTCATAAACCTTCTTAATAGCAGGAGGGTTGATGAACCCCAACCTCTGTGACCTCACGTTTGATGTTTGCTTCACTACCCTGAAATTTGGTTGTGATGAATATCTATTGAATCATAAGCACTAGTTATGAAAGTAATTAGTGGGTTTACAGGTATTCCACACAAAAATGCAATACAGAAAATCTCTTCTTTTGGTCTTGAATGATGAAAACAAAATCTTTATTTTTAAAGAAAACAAATCAAGACCCAGAATATTTTGGTGTTTTAGATACAGGGAAACATTTTACACGGTATTAAAAACAGGTGCTGTGGGACAAGTATCCTGTAGATACTTGATGACCTAGAAAAGGGAGATCTGGGGGAGGGGGAGTGGTGGTAGTAAGGTAAGGGTGGGCAGAGGATCACCCTCTCAGAGGCAAAGGGGAGGGGGCATGGGATGAAGAACTCTGGGAGGTGGGGAAACATTTGGCATGTAAATAAATAAAGTAATTTAATGAAAAATTAAAAAATTACTTTTGAAAAATTAAAAAATAAAAACAGGGACTTAGTTAGCCAGAACTTATTCTGTGTTCTGGCATTACCTGTGTTTCTGAACACTGTATTGGACATCTCTGAGCTTCTTCCTCATCACTCTAAGGTTAACTCCTTTATGGGTTTGCTTTAGTATTTAAAGGAGACTCAATGTAAAGAACTTTCCAGGGTTTGTAACATTAAGTTCACATTCGAGATTGCTATTGTATTAGGATCTTCAAAACACAGTGTGAGATTATTATAGTAATTCTCATTGATGAGTCTTTTCTCCTTGTATTTATGTCCTTTTGGGTCATCACTGTGCTATGCTACATCATGTCACTCTCTGCTATGTTAATGGTAGCATTGATCATGTAATATACTTTGGCCAATATGATATAAGGAAACTTGAAGCCAGCATAATAATATTGCTTTGGTTTACTATTTATGATGATAACTAGGTTATCGGTTGCAAGGTTTCATATATACCTCACTGACCTTAAATTAATTATGTTTGAGGATCATGTTGAACTTCTACCTTCTTTCCTCTGCTTCCAAGCACATGTCCCCATGCCTACCTTATGAATCCAGCGTTTCATGCAGGCTACCCAACACTACCAATTAAGCCAGCTTGCATAACCCTGACATTTGTTTGCTTTTCAAAGGTTAGCATTCATTGTCAAATTAATATAATGTACAATCAGTTGGGAGAAGAATCAGAATGCAGGATTGTGCACATTGGGTTGGCCTATGGGTACATATATTTGGATTGTCTTAATGAACTTAGCTGGTGTGAGGAAATGCAGCCCATTGTGGGCTGTATCATTCCCTAGGCAGGAAGTCCTTAACTGTGTAACAGGGAAGAAAGTGATCTGAGTACAAGCACACATACGTTCATTCATCTCTGTTCTTTACCCTGTGCATGTGTTTAGTTATTTTAAATTCTTGCCGCCTTGACTTCCCCACATAATGGACTGTTACTTGAAAATAGACCCTTTCTCCCTCAATTGTTTTTGGATCAGGCAGCAGGGCTTATCCTTAGATATTGTTCCTCAAGTTTCATCTACCATGTTTTGTGGCACAGGCCTTCTCATTGTCACAGAGATCATCTGCCAGGCTAGGGTGGCTGACCAACGAGGCCCAGAAATATGCCCACTTCCACTGTGCTAGCATAGAATTATGAGCACGTTTTCATATCTACAATACAAGTACTTTGTTGACTGTACCATCTCCTCTGATGCTGATCTAATAAATGATTTTTCTAAGCCACCGGTTTCAGAGTGGGTTGTTATGCAACTGATGAGACGAACATCAGTTATCCAGCTTCTATCCAGCCAGGGATTTTGTGCTGTTAAAAATGACAGTTAAGCTAGAAGCAACTGGGAAACCATTCTTTCAAATGGAAAGACCTCAGATACTCAATAACAAAAGAAGTTAAAAGAGCCAAAGAGCTTGGCCATTAGTCATGGGACCTTGTGTTTCTTCTGTTTCCTGCATGAGCTTCTGTGACTGGTGGGTAATATCTTCAAAAGTACAGCACTTGGCTGATGAAAAGGCTCAGCATGTCAAAATACTTCTTTTACAAGGAGAGTGTGGAAAGAGAATTCACACCAAAAAGTTGTCCTCTGATTTCCACATGCAGACTCTGGCACATACACTCATGAACAAATATCACATGCACAATAATTACAGTAGTGATCACGATGACGAAGAAGAAGAAGAGGGGGAGGAGGAAGAGGAGGAGGAGGTGGAGGAGGAGGATTCTTGTAAGAACCGTTATACTAGGAGAAGCAACAAGAGTCACAATAGTTGATTACCAGAACCTGAGCAAAGAAAGTAAGAAATCTATATTGATGCACATCTTTCCCCTTATGCAGACATAAAGGAAGATAGTAGAAAGCCCATGTTGAATAGACAAGTTTGCTCAGTTATAGAGAAGCAAGGCTGGGAATTAATCAAAGCACATGACAGTCTGCTGATACTGGTTCTAACTTTTGAAAACAGTCTCTCAGAGCAGTTCAAAACCTTTCAAAAGTAAGAATCTCTTCATAAACTTATGCCATGTGTTAATAACATAGTCCTTTGGTTTTCCAATTAATATTGTTTAGAAAAGACTAACCTCGGAACTTCTTCCAGAGAATCCCACACACCATAGATTACTTGCCCAGGGATGGATATGAAAGGGGAGAACATATGCAGGTCTTGAGTTCTGTTTCTCACATAGGTTTTGTTGATGTCTGTGGTACTGTGACTGCTCTGGAAGGAACTGAGCTCTTTTCTATCTGTACTTGTAAAAAAGCAGGATGACCTCTGGTTGTGAGTTTCTGGAATCGTTTGTATGTACAATTCAGACCCTTCTTGACTGCCTATTTTGGGCTCTCAGATTTCCAGATAGTTGCAATCTTCGATGCCCTGAATTTGTCCTTGAGAGGTAGATATGGGACATGAGTCTCCAGTTCTTAATATATGAAGACTGGATAAAGACACCATCATTACTGGTTGGTAAATATTATTAGGGCATACCTTTTACCTTATGTGGGCATAAGGAGATTAGAAGACCCATTTTGAAGTAGATCTAAGTCATTATCAGTAGCAGCAAAGTCAACATTTTATTTTGCATCTGTTTCTTAGAGTTTTCAAATTGTAGAATGGATAAGGTGTGATTGTGAATGTGCTGGCTAGTTTTATGTCGACTTGACAAGAGCTAACGTCATCTGAGAGGAGGGAGGTTCAATTAAGAAAATGCCTCCATAAAATCTGGCTGTCGGCAAGCCTGTAAGGAATTTTCTTAATTGGTAATTGATAGGGAAGGGCTCAACCCATTGTGGTTGGTGCTATCCCTGGGCTGGTGGTCCTGGTTTCTATAAGAATGCCAGGCAGGAACCTCAGAAGAGTGATAGAGACAACAACCCACGCATGAAACTTACAATCCCAAATTTATCCTGTCTGCAAGGAATGCAGGCACAGGGAATGGAGCAGAGACTGAGGGAAAGGCTAGCTAATAACTGGCCTAACTTGGGTAAGCACCAATCCCTAACACTATTAATGACACTCTAATTTGCTTTCAGACAGGAACAACTTATTCTCTGAGAGACTCTACCCAGCAGCTGACTCAGAGAGATGCAGATACCCACAGCCAAACAGTGGTTGGAGCACAGGGACGCTTATGGAACAATAGGCAGAAGAGTTGCTGGCCCTGAAGTGGGTAGGAACAACACAGGAAGACCAAGAGAGTCAACTAATCTGGACTCTTGGGGCTCTCTGAGTCTGAACTACCAACTAAAGAACATACACAGGCTGTAGCAGACGTGCAGCTTGGTCAACTGGAACAGAGGTTATCCAAAAAGTTGTTGCCTGTACATGGGATATGTTCTAGCTGGACTGCCTTGTCTGGCCTCTAGGAGAGTAAGCACCTAGCCTTGCAGAGACTTGAAGAGTCAGGGTTGGAGGATTCCCAGGGGGTGGAGTCACCTGCTCAGAGGAGAAGGGGAGGAAGGATGGGGGAAGGATTGAGGAAGGGAGTGACCAGGAGGGGGCAGTGAGAGGGATGTAAAGTAAATAAGTAAAATAAAAATAAATACAAGAAAGAAACAAAGAAAGAAAGGTTGAGCACTCCAATAAGCAGTATCATTGCATGGTCTCTGCATTAGCTCTTTCCTTCAGGTTCTGTCCCTGCTTGAGTTCCTATCCTGGCTTTCTTCAATGATAAACTACGATATGGAATTGTAAACCGAGTGAACCCCTTGATCCCCAAATTGCTTTTCGGTCATGGTGTTACATCGCAGCAATAGAACTTCTAACTAAAGTAAAAAGTTTTAGCAAAATCTTGATGGAAGGACACAAAGAAAGCGATGTGTTCTTATTTCAATAAATGATTAAACCTTAAATGAAATCTATGTATGAAGTAAAGAGAAATATAAAGATTATTCCTCATTGGTTAAAACTAGTATTAAATTGAAAAAATGAACACATTTCAAACAAATCAAAACCAATGTATGGCCCACAGGACCATGGTAAGATTACTAAAAGAAATGCCAGAAGCAAGTGTTTTTAGTAGAAAGGAAACAGTAAGAAAAGGAAAGCAGAAATGTGGAGAACAAGGGACTGTGAACATTTTATCTTTTTATAATAAAATATTTTTAAATAGTCTTAAAAATTACTTTAAATTTATTATACTTAAATTTTTTTTAAATAACTGTGTTTTACTATGTGTGTGTGTCTGTATCTCTGTGTGGGTGTGTGTACTTGAGTGCAGCTGCCTTCAGAGGCCAGAAGGTGGGGCCCGATTCCCTGGACCTGGACTTACAGGAAATTGTAAACTGCCTAGTGTGGTACATGGGGGATAAGAACTCAACTTGGGCTCTCTGAAGGAGCAGCAAATGCTTATAAAATCCAAGTGGATCCCTGTGGACCCACATTTCATCCTGTAAATATGTATGACTCACATTAATTGGAGGGATTTGTCAGTGTACATGGATCAGACACACATACCTACAAGATTCTTTATATTCCTGATGTACTATTGTATACCCTGTACAACTGGACCTCATAGCGTTTTCAGCAACAGGGTGTGACTTATCACCTCCACAAAGCCTTACATTTGCTGTCATTATGTCCTTATTTTAATAATAGCCCATTTAACTGCAGTAACATGGCATTTTAGCATTCTGGTTTGCATACCACTGATGACTGAGGTCATGAAGCATTTTCCACAATCTCATTGGCCAGTTATTTTTGATAAGTATACATATATAAAGTGGAGTTCATTTCAGTGGTTAAAAAGACCCCAAAATATTGCCAATTGCAGCAAAATGGATGGGTCTGCAGGACATTCTGTTAAGTGAAATTAGCTGGGCACAGGAAGATAAAATCAGAACCATACATTCTCTCTTTTACATAGAAGCTAACAAGACCTGGAAATAGAATAGGGAGGACCAGGGATTTGAGTAGGTGCACGTGGTTACAGAGGAAGGGGTGTGGCTCCACATGACAGGTGGGTACTAAATGCATGTTATGGAAATAGTACTGAGCCCACTCTATTCATTGTTTAGTGCATATGTCAACAAGAGAACCAAAAACAAGCCAACTAAATGTACCTGCAGTGTCTTTCTTCCAAAATTGAAAGGCAGGATCACTGACCTTTTATTTTACAAGTGACAAATTTTCTCCTAGACTTTAGCTTCCAGAGGTCTGAAAATTTGCAGAATTCAAACCTGGACAAGCTTGACTCCAACTCTTGGCTCCCCCTTACGCCATCTCAGTTCATCCTTACTCTACCCCTCTCTGCTCTGTCATATCTCTCTCTCTCTCTCTCTCTCTCTCTCTCTCTCTCTCTCTCTCTCTGGTATCTACCTCTGTAATCTCTATTGTGAAGTCAAAATTTTAGATAAGGCTCATTTAAGGCAACATGAGAGATGTGTTTCTCTTCTCCACAGTAGTAAACATGATAATTAACATAAAATTATTCATCTTTGTCTGCATAATTCTGATTAAATAGCCACATGAACACTGAAACAGCCCTTTTGTGATTAGGTTGATTGGTATTTATGGTCCTTAATGAGACATAATACAGTCATTTGTGCAAACCATGAACATATCGTCAACCCAAGTTGTCATGTAGCCAAGTGGAAATGACATAGGATGTAGAGCATGTCTCATCTCTCTGTGTGATTCCTATAGCACTGACAGAAATCTACTGCACTCGTTCAGGAGTGCTGTTTGCTTCTCTCTGAGACTAGAGAATCCATATACAAAGCCTTTTCTAATTGTTTTTTACTTTGCCTAGAGTTTTGAGTTGATCATAGCTTGGTGTATATGGATGAATAACATAAAGATGCTGTGAATATTTATTCCAGTTCACTCAGCGATGATACTGACCACACCCACAATGGAGCACCGCATTAGCAAACTGACATGAGTAGCATCCATCATTCTTAAGCGTGGACGTGTGTGTGTGTGTGTGTGTGTGTGTGTGTGTGCACATGTGCACTTAGTTCTAGGAAAATTTCATCATGGGATCATGGGTGTAAGTGTTTTATCCTTTCTTCTTCAATCAGGTCCCAAAAGCTCCTATTACTACAGTAATCTTTCATCTTTCCTTTTTGTACACACTGTAGGTTTTTTTTTCCCTGTACCCCCCACCCCCAGCACTTCCTTCTGTCTTTTACACTGAAAATTGTTATTTCTAGAATGTGACGTGAAAAGAATTGTTTTAACTTAAAGACTGCAAATCTTCAAAACCAGAAATTTATTTCTTTACTAAGACAGGATCTCATGTGGGCCAGGCTGCCTATGATTTTGAACTAAATCCTGATCAATGTCTTCATTTCCAGAGTGCTGACGTTACAGACATTTACCACCACCCCCATTTTATGTAGTATTAGAGACTAAATCCAGGGCTTCATGCATGCTATATCAGTACTTTGCCAAGCTATCTATGGCTCCAGGCCTCAAGCTGGGTGTTTGAAAAATCAAATTCCAGCAGGCTATACGGACTCCATTTTGTTTGTTCTTAAAATCACAAATTATAATCATGAACAATTCCTTTTTCTATTGGATATTGTATGTATTTACATTTCAAATGTTATCCCCTTCCTCCCCCATCCCCTCCCTTCTCCCCTCCCCCTGCTTCTATAAAGAAAAATTGCTTTCTTTTACTTTTTTTTTTTAAGAAAATGAACAAGGAACTTAGTGAACTTTGCCCAAACTGCAGTTTTCTTAAGTGCATCAGAAGCAAATGGCAATGACTTCTCCGACATGAGGACTGTTTTGAGCCCTGCATTATAACTTCAACTGCGCGCTTAATGGGCTGTGCGATCCTCCCCATTTGTCTTGTACAAAAATGCAAATATGTACATATATGTGTGGATATATGCACACACACAGTTTTAAAGCCTGTTAAATCGAATGCTTCTCAGACAAAAAAAAAAAAAGCACAAATACGTGCTCTCAAAAGAAGAGAATTAAAAAGTTAACTCTATCACTTGGAGTGAGCGAGAATACATTTTAAAAGAACAGAGAAGCTGATGAATAAAACATCCATGTTTATGAATGTCACTGTTGGGAGAATTCCCATATTCTTCATTTAAAATATAAAGAGCAAGGGGAGGGTTTGTTCTTCATTAAGAAATAATTCTACTATAATTGCTTGCTCAGTCAAGTCTTTCACAAAACAGACACATGCAATTGATTCTGTAGAATGATTGAAATTCAGTCAAGGCAGGAAAGAAGCTTTTGATTTCATGGTTGAGCTGAGGAAAAGAGGAACATTCTTGCCTAACACATAGGAAATGATTTTATTCATAAGGAGATAGGACAGCACTGTAAGTCTGATGGTAAAGCTGCCAATATGGCCGAACGGACCTGATGACAGAACTGGGAAGCGGTGAATTCTAATTTAATTTAATACAGCTATAATTTACCCATTTTCTCTTAAGTAGAAGAGCTTTGTGGACCATAGAGAAAAGGTAGAATCCAGTCACCAAGTAGGATGTGCTTTCCTTAAGGAAGCGGAGCAATTGCCAAATAAATATTTCTGAAAATAAGTTGATTTTTACAATACTCTCCACAGAGCCAGGGAAAATGGTGGGGCCTGAATGTCAGTGATCTGCTCAAACTCAAAAATGAAAATGTAACTCCTGGATTGAGGAAATGGTTTATTGGGTAAAAGACTCAGTTTGGATTCCCAGAACCCACATAAAAGGAGGACCAGGTAGCCCTACCTAGTCATATGTGGTTCTACTGCTCCTGCGGTTAGGTAGGATCTCAAGGGTTAGCCCGTTTAGGGTATACAGTAATATATTAGAGAAGCCGTCTCAAAACAAGATTTAAGTGAGGGCCGATAGCCAAAGCTGTCATCTGTGTGCATAAATGTGCATGGATGGAACGAACACAAGCACACAAATGCACAGAAATGTGCATATACACGTGTACACTCAAAAGATAGTCATCTCCTATACCCTACAAAACTACTTCCAATGTGATAGTATCAGAGAGAGAAGGACTTTGTGAGAATCCTCTATGGTAGAAGGTGGACTCTTCATACAAAGATCGGTGTCCTTATTAAAGATCTCCCTCACTCCTGAGCATATACCTAGGATAAAACATCTGGGAATAGTATACCAAGCTACCTGGATTCACAAGTTTTCTGTAACATACACTTCTACAAACATGTTTACACATGCATACTATATTTTTAATTATTGATTTCTGAATAGTGGCTTTCTTAGTCAGGGTTTCTATTCCTGTGCAAAACATCATGACCAAGAAGGAAGTTGGGGAGGAAAGGGTTTATTCAGCTTACATTTCCACATTGCTGTTCATCACCAAAGAAAGTTAGGACTGGAACTCAAGCAGGTCAGGAAACAGGGGCTGATGCAGAGGCCATGGAGAGATATTACTTACTGGCTTGCTTCCCCTGGCTTGCTCAGTCTGCTTTCTTATAGAACACAAGACTACCAGCCCAGAAATGGTACCACCCACAAGGGGTCCTCCCCAACTTGATCACTAATTGAGAAAATGCCTTACAGCTGGATCTCATGGAGGCATTTCCTCAAGGAAGGCTCCTTTCTCTGTGATAACTCCAGCTTGTGTCAAGTTGACACACAAAACCAGCCAGTTGCTGTATGATTTTATTTGCAGTTTTATTATCTGTTCTGTTTTATTAAAAATCTATACATTTAAATTTCTCTAATTCCTAAAATTAGGATTTGGTATTGCCAAGCACCAACTTCAGAATAGATGCATAGCTACTTCTATGACTAGAGATGGTAACAGAAGACGAGGAACCAATGACAGGAGAGTCATCAAGTACCCTCTTGCTGACACCAACGTGTCCATCTCCATGACTGCCTGAGAGTTTCTGGGCAAGAGCCATGCCTCCATAAAGGTATGATAGCTGTTTAACTATTTTTTCTCCTGAAGGATCAGCTCAGCTTGCTGCTCAGATATTTGGATTAAACAACCATTTGGTGTAGACCAAACTTTGAGTGAGCATATTGAACACGTGGAAATCCTTAAAGCAGGCTGGTAAGAAAATCAGACAATATAATTTGTAATAAAGCAATTTAATTTGTAGGAGAAAAGTTACATATTCCTAGTTTGGATTTAAAGCAAAATCAACCAAAACAATTTCACACCTGTTTGCTAAGGAGCAAACGGTCCTCAACATTTATGAGTTGGTGCATTGTCATTATTAATATTTTCTAGCTCTATTTAGTGATATGTCCCTGTAACCTTAGCACTCCAGAGTCTGAGGCAGCAGGATCACTAAATTCAAGGCCATCCTGGGCTGTGTATTGTGACCCTGTATTTGTTGGGGAGGGAATCTTTACAGTTAGTAAAATTGGCACGACACTGCTAAGTTACATCTCGCCCTCTGTATAGTCATTCTTGGGTAAATATGTAATTATGGAACTGGCGCAATGTGTCTACAGCTCAAGAACCAGTATGGCCCTCTTGCAGATGACCTGAGTTTGGTTCCCAGCATGCATGTAGGCTGCCTCACAATAAATAACCTTTAACTTGGGAAGAAAAAAAGGTGATAAGAAGGCAAGGAGATAAACACATGATGGTCAAGCATGAAAATCACAGAGAGAAGAGTTCAAAGTGCTATAAGCACGTCCTGGTACAGGGGCTGCATGAAATGCTGCCTGTGGTTGGTTTGTAGGCTTCAAATGACAAGGTAACAGGAAGCAGCCCCATACGTACCAGAGAACATGACATTCTTAAAAAGTAAGAAAGAAAGTAAGTGAGGAGAGAGGACGCAACACATTCAAATACAGATTTTCAAAGTTTTTGAAGATGAGAGTTTAAAGATTTCTTGGATTTCCATGAAATAAAAATCTTAGTTGATAGCTGCTTGAGGAGGGGCAGTTGTTGTTATTGTTATTGTTGTTGTTGTTGTTATTGTTTTTGTTTTTCAAAGGTGTGGCCACTCTCCTGTAGTCAGAGCCACACCTAAAAGTATACCTAACAGCATAAACTAGGGTCATCAATCAGTTAAACAGAAAGTAAAAGGGAACACAAAGTTGGGAATGAGGAAAGGGTGGTGGATCTGGGAAGGATTGTGGTGAAAATGATCAAAATATACTATATGAAATTCTCAAAGAATTAATAAAACAAGCAATGCCTCAGTTCTTGCTTATTATACTGCAATGACTTCTTTGGCCATTTAAAAGGAAAAAAGATAGCAATATTCTGAGTATAAATCGGAATAAAACTATCAATCAGTGTTATGATAGAATCACACAACGTTTCTTTTTATCTTTAAATTTCAATCTATTATATACAGAACTTCTTGGGTAATGAGCGGTTCTGGAGAATGTTAACATTTTAACACATTGAGGTACATTTTTAAAACAGAAATTAACTCACTGTAAAGCACAAAAGTCTGTAGGCAGGAAGATAAAACTAAAGGTAGTTCCAGGAAGTCCTTGAAACTGACCAAATTCATTAGGTCCTTCCAAGCTAGGGTAAAGAGGGTGTCTTAGTTAGGGTTTTACTGCCCTAAAAAGATGCCATGATCAAGGTAAGTCTTATAAAAAACAAGATTTAACTGGGACTGGCTTACAGGTTCAGAGGTTCAGTCCATTACCATCAAGACAGGAACATGGCAGCATCCAGACAGGCATGGTGCAGGAGGAGCTGAGAGTGCTACATCTTCATCTGAAGGCTGCTAATGGAAGACTGACTTCCAGGCAGCTAGAGAGAGGGTTTTAATCCCACACCCACAGTGACCCACCTACGGCAACAAGGCCACACCTCTTATAGCACCTCTCCCTGGGCCAAACATAGCCAAACCATGGAAGAAGGCAAGCCAAAATGAAGACTGGGAGACCAGATCGGCTCCCCAGAAGAAGTGGAAACCAGCTGAGCTGCTTGGAAAAGGCTCAGACAAACCAAGTACCTTGGAAAGAACGCTCCCCAGCCTGTTGAGCTGTCTGCAGGCTGTGCACTGTGCTCCAGATGCCCAGCTTTACCAGCTGACATCCATGCTGGGCTGAGCTATGGCGATACAACCAGCAAGTTATTTCTCTCCCTGTTAAGTAACTCTTCACCCATATTCCTATAAGCAACCCTAATAAAACTCATTGGTGCACCAAATTGGACTTTGTTGTTATCTGTACTTCAGCTGTAATGGATTCCAGATCTAGGTAGGGAGGCAAGTGTAGTGTCTCCCAAGAAGTGTTTTGTCTCACAACAGCTAGAAATAGAAGTTGCATACTGTAGATGATGATGGCTTTGCATCCTTCAGATGATATCATCTCCAGTGTGCTTCTGATGGAGATATCTGCAATGGGAAAGCCTGGCTTTCTCTCTGGGAAGTGGCTTTGGTATTTCACTCCGGCCAAAGCAATCTTTATTCCTTCTTTAATGGTCAAAGATGATTATTAGGTTTAAAATGATTAATGTTGGGGTTGGAGAGATGGCTCAGGGGTTAAGAGCACTGATTGCTCTTCCAGAGGTCCTGAGTTCAATTTCTAGCAACCACATGGTGACTCACAATCATCTGTAATGGGATCTGGTGACCCCTTCTGGTGTGTCTGAAGACAGCTAGAGTGTACTCATAGAAATAAAATAAATAGATCTTTTAAAAAATGCTCAATGCTTTTTAAGCAATGTTATTATTTGGTACACGTGTTCCTGAGTGATAGGAAGTTTATAGACTGCCTGACACACACCTGTCATATATAAACTTTAACCTGTTAAGAGTTGTACATTTCTTTTTTTCCTTTTTTCTTTGTTTTAAACATTTTTTCTTTTATTGGATTTTTTATTTACATTTCAAATGTTATCCCATTTCATGGTTTCCCCTCTAGAAACCCCGTATCCCATTCCCTCTCCCCCTGCTTCTATGAGAGTGCTCTCCCATCCACCCACCTTTTTACCTGTGTTGTCCTGTATTTCATTAAGGGAGTTATTTATGTCCTTCTTAAAGTCCTCTATCACCATCATGAGATGTGATTTTAAATCAGAGTTTTGCTTTTCCGATGTGTTGGGGTATCTAGGACTTGCTGTGGTGGGAGAACTGGGTTCTGATGATTCCAAGTGGCCTTGGTTTCTGTTGCTTTCGTTCTTGCACTTGCCTCTCGCCATCTGGTTATCTCTGGTGTTAGCTGGTCTTGCCGTCTTGACAGTGGCTTGATCCTCCTCTAAGTCTGTGTGTCAGCACTCTTGGAAGATCAGCTCTCTCCTGGCAGGATCCAGGCACAGAGAGCTGTGGCATGGGGTCCACTTCTGGCACAGATGGAAACTGGAAGGATCCTGTCCTAGACTCGAGTTGTACATTTCTTATATTGTCTTTTTTCTTTTTTTGCCAAACAAGGGTACTTGGGTATGAACTTCTCCCAACCTAATAATGACCATGTTTAAATGAGGAGTTCTTATAGAAGTGTTCATGCTGATGTTGTCTCTGTATGCACAGACAGGATTTTCTCTGGATTATCCAGGCCCGTGTGGACACTTTTCCATTCTCCTTTACTGCTGGTACAAGTTAATGGTATCTATTGAGTTTACCAGTCAGGTTCCACTTGGTACCATCTAATCATACCTTGAAAGAGTTCATCATCTCAGGTTAGAGACTAAGGGAAAGGGAGGTGGGAGAGATAGATGGAGAAGGAGATGAAAGGAAGAGAGATACTGAGAAATAGGCAGAGACTAAATTTTAGGATGGTCCAAAATATTTGAAAAGATTTTAATTTAGACTAAGAAAAACATGACTAATCTAGCCAAGCTGTGCAATTACATTCCTTTTTATTGTTTATATTCCCCAACATAAATCTTTAGTCAGTTCATGTTGATTACATATACATGTTGATTACAGAGCATGGTGAGTTATTAGTGTATCCAGTAATTTTGAGGGCACCTGTAAATCTTTCCTGAAATATAGACTCAAGACTTCCCAATGATTTCATACAAATATAGTCTGAACAAGGAGTGCGGGAGCAATCATCACATATATTCTTGAACTTGGAACTATTAGCTTCTTAGGCTTAAAGAAAAGGGAGGACTTAAATGCATGCGAGCATAGAACACTGAGTAATATGTTGGCATCTTCTTTTAGTAAAATGTTGGAAAATGTGATTTGTCTTTATTAATTTATATGAACTGAGTAAAAATATAAGACCACATAGCTTATCAGTATTCTGTTGACCTTAGACTGATAAGTATTAAAGCTATACGTTTATTTTATTATCTCTAATTTTGTGTCTGTATGTGCCTGCAGTGGGGGCAAGTACACATAAGTAAAATTGTACACAGAGCCCAGAGAGGGCATCAGGTCCCTTGGGACTAAAGTCAGGTAGAGATGAGCCGTCCTAATGTGAGTAGAAACTAACTTTTTCCTATGGAAAAGTAATGCACCCTTGCACTAACTCCTGAACCATCTATCCAGCCCAGAACTATAATCCTTATTATTGTTATTACTTAGTAATCTGGCATAATTTGTTAAACGATAATTGTTTTAGGGGACAGTTAGTTGAACATTACTTTTTTTTCATTGTCCTGGTTTTAATTCTTAGTATTGATGAATGGTTAAAATTTTTTTCTTAAGCCTGTTTGAGTGTTTACCCGAAACTGTTTCTGCCTAAGAACATTAAATATTATCCCAGATAATACATTCTTTTCTCCTGAAGTAATTTTTTTCATTGAATTTTTTTGTAATTTAAATCTTTCAAAAGATTCAAAAGCCTTTTTTTTTAAATCACGCCTTTTTCTTTTCTTTTATACTTTTAGAATAAGAAATTAGAATGAAGTAAGAATCGTAATTTATATCAAGTTTGTGATTATATTAAAATGTAAATTTTCAAATACCAGCTCGAAGGTTACGTAGTGAGATTTCTCTCCATGTGTTTAATCAGATTTTGACAGAGATTTACTTTATCTCTTAAATAAGATTTAAGGATCCGGGGATTCCATGTGGGCTCATATGTGCTAAGACAGGGCTCTATAGTCCTAGTTGAAGAGTTTCACTATCCTTGGTTACATTAACCCGACTAATCAATGAGTGCTGACCAGTCGATGTGCAAAAGTTTGCCTCACTGGGGATGGCACCCTGGGGTGGAGCAGGAAGAGTCAATGAGAGCAGCTCTGCTTTTCAGGACATAAGATACATAACCTGTACCCCGAAACAGGTGAATTGCCTGAATATTTCACTAAGCAAACACACGTGACACTCACTCTGCCAGGCATGAATTTGAGGTCTGAATACTGTCACCGAGATGCCTGTGGTGATATTCATGTGGTGGACACAGTGGTGAGCTATGAACATAACATAGCACAGTGGTGAGCTATAACATAAAGGTAAAGACCTTGAAACTGAGCTTCTCTGTAGAGCTCCATCCCTACCATGCTGAAACTAAGGGCGTTAGCAGCAAGCAAGAAGAAGAACCAATAGAGGACGCTCTAGGCTAGATGCTGGCCAAGATGATGAGATGTCCTTGTCCACTCTTGGAAATCTAGGCACCTGACTAGGTCATATCCTGCACTGTAAGGTTAAGTCCTGGGAAATTAAAGCAGAGGGTGAGTCTGAGTCTGCTTCCGTGTAACGAGAGTAAACACCTGAGCCCACAGCAGGGTTCTCCTGAGCGTGCCCTTCCTCAGTTCAGGCAGGAGCCTGGAGCATGGTATACAGTGAATGAAGTTTGTAATAAAATGTTACATATGGTGATCTATTTAAGTTAAAATATTTAAGAAAAGTTGTCCAGAGAAGCATCCAGCAAAAATAATACAATTGTCTTTTCCTTTGGGGTTGAAAGAGGATGTACTGATTAGAATTTCTATTTTCTTTTTCTTGATATCTTTTGATGGATTTTACCTTTAAATTCATTTTAATTCTCCCTCTTGTCTCTCTGTCTCTGTCTCTGTCTCTCTCTGTCCCTCTGTCTATCCATCCGTCCATCTGTCCATCTGTGTCTTCTGTCTGTCTGTCTGTCTGTCTGTCTGTCTCTCTCTCTCTCACACACACACACACACACACACCTCGACATGCTTGTGTTATGGCTTATGTCTGGAAGACAACCTGTGTTGTGAGCCGCTTCTCAGCTTCCGCCATGTTTAAAGCAGGTTCTCTCCGACCTTTCTCTGCCATTACTCTGAGCACCTCCATCCTGAAGCTACAGGAGACTTCATTCTCTTGTCTTCATCCTCCATCTTGCGTTTAAATATGGAGATGAGAGTTTATGCCAGTCCACTAGAATCCCCTCTC
This sequence comes from Rattus rattus, assembly GCF_011064425.1. Classification (NCBI taxonomy): domain Eukaryota; kingdom Metazoa; phylum Chordata; class Mammalia; order Rodentia; family Muridae; genus Rattus; species Rattus rattus. The sequence goes on from NC_046167.1 coordinate 20,869,539, forward strand.
TGCCCCCAGGCATGGAACTCAGTTCATCTGATTCATGTGACAAGTGTTTTTCCTGGCCATATATTTCTTACATGAATACATGCCACTTAAAAAAAAGCCTCATAAAATCCTTTCAAAAATTAGTCTGCATTATTTGACTTTAGAGTGTTTATTTGCAACTTTTATTTTTAATAATAGACTTGGCAAAATAATCAATAAGCTGATCAGAACGCTCACAGTTTGAGGCACTAGAACTGTGCAATTTGGAATGTGATCTATTCTTGCCATTGCATTCTTCATAAAAGTGAGGAGTGTAGGCTAATTAAATATGAAACAGTATCACACTGTGAGGACAAGCCAAGATTTATTAATGATCAAGATGCACTACATAATCCATCTCAGTGACCTTAAATATCCAGATATCTGGAAATAAACACAATTTATTTGGTAAATCAAAAGATTGAGTGTATTGGAATAAAATTCATCTAAGTACTTAAAAGTTAACATTTATGATAATTTATTTTAAAAATTAGCACACAAATAATGTCAAGTTGTTTGTTGATTACCCACTCATCTTGATATATTTCCATTTGTGAATGCAGGTACACTGTAAATTCAGGTGACATCTTTGAAAATTTCTCATTATAATAGGCAACAGCGAGCTCCCTCAATGTGGTTCATCTTCTCACTTACCCTTGTGTCATGGTTTATTAGCAAAACTGCAACATCTACGCTAAGACACTTTCTCTTTCAGCATGGGTATGGCTACCTCTACTTTATAGGAAAGCATTTATTCTGTAGAGGGGGCAGACCTGGCTTCAAACCAGCTTTCTAACAACATCACTTATGTAACCATCAGTGACCCGCTTAATCTTGGTGAGCTTTTCTGTAAAATGTTGATAATGAGGCTGTTTTGAAGACGGATGATCATGTGCACAGTTTCTCTGTACCAGTGCATGTGATCGATAAACGGGTGCTATTACTCTTGTAAAATAGTACCCAAACTGGCAGTGAACTAGTGGATTAAAAATTAAGGAACAGGAATGGAGCAAATAGCTCATATTAGACCATGAAGAAAATGTCATTCATGACACAAATACCCATCTTCCTTGAAGCTGAAGATTGTATCTCGACTAACTTTTTAGACAGAAGAGGAGCATTATAGAGGGGAAATAGTAGGCGATGTGAAATCTTACATGTCTGAAGCTATTCTCCATGGTTGTTAATCATTTAATGATGTTGTTTATGTATGTATAATATATATATATATAATACCTGTATGTATGTATTAAAAAGACTCGATCGTTTCATATAATTTGAAAGAAATTGTGTTACAATTTCTGTTTCAAAATTTAAGTAGTTGTTTTTTGTCTTTTGTTTCAAACAATTATGTCCACCCTTGCCTTTCTGCCATGTACTGAGAGGCACATTAGACACTAGATTAGGAGGTAGTCCTACTTTGCTGATATGCCCCAGATGCATTGCAGTGTCTTATGTCTCTGCCTTCCCACGGTCTTTTTTGACACTGACTCTTAATTTCCTTCAGTGAGTCTACTCTCACCTTTGTTCCCTTGAACGTGGCACTCCATGATCTGCATCTGTATCCTCTTCTACAAGCCAAAGAAGGAAGTCAACTCAGTAGTCATTGAATCCATATCACCGTCCAGATGTGGAAGCAGAGGGATTCCAGCATTATCATAGTCAGTTGGTCGTCCTCTGATTCCAGGGGAATCATGGGACGTGGCCCTTCTCCTAGAAGCCATCTCTCCTTGTGTGATCTTCCCTCCCTTCCTTGCATTTTCCTCCTCTGTACTTCCGTACACCGTGCACGACTTAAAGCACTATATAGCACTCACGTGGTGTTTTGTAATTTTCTGCTATAACTGTACCGGATCATGAATTCCTAGAATACCTATATCTCTCAAGAGCTGGAATTCTGTCTGAAATACTGAGGCCTTCTGAGAGCCTGCTGACTACATAGTGAAGACACAAACACAGAACAGTACTCTCCTTTGCACTTTGCCACATTTCCTTCATGCCATTCGAAAAAAAAAATGTGCCTGTGATAGCCTAAAAGATAAGAGAGTAGGAACCCACAAGAGAGAATAAAAAGAAAGCTAAGCCGCCTCTAACAGGGAAACAGAAGTTCATGCCTGTCCAGGTCTAAACCTCCAGTCCAATGCCATTACTCTACCGTACACAAAGTTGACTCCGATACATTGAGGCAAATACCCTTGGCAGAGTTGCTGTTCCTCAGCTATGTTTCTATTGGAAATTATGACGTTAGCCTGCAACAATTCAACAGACTTTGTCTCCCTTACATCCATCCTATCATGTGATCATAATGAGCAGATACCCGTTTATCTGCAAAACTTCCTGGGTGCAATTATTCTGGTTATGTTTTCAACCTCAAATGCATTTTCAGATTAGCAGTTAACTATGGTTATTTCTCACTCACTCTTCACACTTAACTTCATATGACTTCTACTCTCACAGCCTGTTTTTTTTTTTTTTATTTTTTTCTTTATTAACTTGAGTATTTCTTATATACATTTCGATTGTTATTCCCGTTCCTGGTTTCCGGGCCAACATCCCCCAGCCCCTCCCCCTCCCCTTCTATATGGGCTTCCCCTTCCCATCCTCCCCCCATTACCACCCTCCCCGAAACAATCACGTTCACTGGGGGTTCAGTCTTAGCAGGACCCAGGGCTTCGCCTTCCACTGGTGCTCTTACTAGGCTATTCATTGCTACCTATGTAGTTGGAGCCCAGGGTCAGTCCATGTATATTCTTTAGGTAGTGGCTTAGTTGCTTGGCATTGTTGTTCTTATGGGGTCTCGAGCCCCTTCAAGCTCTTCCAGTCCTTTCTCTGATTCCTTCAATGAGAGTCCCGTTCTCAGCTCAGTGGTTTGCTGCTGGCATTCGCCTCTGTATTTGCTGTATTCTGGCTGTGTCTCTCAGGAGAGATCTACATCCGGTTCCTGTCAGCCTGCACTTCTTTGCTTCATCCATCTTGTCTAATTGGGTGGCTGTATATGTATGGGCCACATGTGGGGCAGGCTCTGAATGGGTGTTCCTTCTGTGTCTGTTTTAATCTTTGCCTCCCTATTCCCTGCCAAGGGTATTCTTGTTCCCCTTTTAAAGAAGGAATGAAGCATTCACATTTTGGTCATCCTTCTTGTGTTTCATGTGTTCTGTGCATCTAGGGCAATTCAAGCATTTGGGCTAATAGCTCACAGACTGTTTTTGAACTAACCAATAAAGGCCTGGTAACACAACCATTTGGGATCTAGTCGTATGTCACCAGCTGCTGTAGTAATAGTTGATATATGCTATCAGTTGACTCACAGTGATATCAATTTTAATGGTATAAACATAAGCAGTGGTTACAAGAGTTGAAGAGACGCTCGGTGCTCTTGCAGAGGATCTGAGTTCAGTTTCTGGCACTCATGTCAAGTGGCTCAGAATCGTCTGTCACTCCATCTCCAGGAGACCCAAAACCTTCTTGTAGACTCTTCAGATACTATTATTCACACACACACACACACACACACACACACACACACACACACACACACACACCCCAACACAAATAAAAATAAGAGTCTATTAAAAGTAGATAAAAGACTCAATGATAGACAACTTTTAAGTCTGACCTTTAATAAAAGAACAAGTACTTTTCTCGAGGAAGAAATACTAAATGCTTCCAAATTAAAGACATTGCTGAGGATTTGAAATACACTATGCATTTTTTCACTCAATAAATGATTATGTTTTTTTGTGTGTCATCAGCTGATTATATTTCAGAATAAATATACTTGATTAAGTTAAAATGCACAAACAAGTAGAAATTATGTAAATTTCTTTTGTTTAACTAGTGCTTTTTTTTTAAAGAAGAAGATATTCTTCATAGAAATGTATGAGTTGACATTATAGTTGAATCATACTTTATCATGTAAATGCATATTTACAATATTTTAAAGAGGGAGATTATGTAAATCATTTAGGGAGATACACGATGTGGATTATTTATCAGCCAGAAAACTGTGCATTTCAGAACATGTTTAAAAGCTTATTGTTCAACATTCTCCTCTTGGTTGATACAGTTGATATTTCCACTGAATGGTTTATTTAGGGAGAATGTGCAAGGGAGATTCTTATGCAGTGAGTAGCCGAGAGTTCTTATAACAGCAATCAATTTCTAGTGCTAACCATGATTACTGCTTTAAATTTACTGCATAGCTTTTAAAAAAATAAATCTCTTTATTCTTTGAGATATCTCTTGCATCTTTTCTGTTAAATATAGAAAACCCACATCTATTCAAGGCAAAAGTACAGGTTGGGGTGCTGGGGGCACTAGTTTGGATGGCAAAGTACTTGCTTTGCATCATAAGGACATGACTTCAAGTCTCCAGCACAAATATAAAACAAACCCAGGTGTGTTTGTGCGTGCCTGTAATGTAAAAGTGGTGCAGTACAAACTGGATCATTCCTAGGGCTTGCAACCAAGTCAATTTGCTGAACTGATGAGCTCCAATTTTTAATTGATTGATGTTTGGTTAACTATATTTCTCTTTATTCAAATTTAAAAATCAACCAATAAACAAAGGATTTACACATATAAAAAATAGAATACTATTTTTCTACGGATAAAGATGTGGAAGACTATAACCTGGTGGGTAAGCAAGCATCTTCATATTCTACTTTCAAATTAAATATTTCTCTTACTGAACCTATGTCAAAAAATAATGTGGAGAAGAAATTGTGAAACTCATGTGACATTGATCTCTGGCTTCATAGATATATGAGCTCACACATTTGTGCATATATATGCACAAATAATACATAGATAAACATATATATACACACATAGATATTTATATATCTGTATATCTATATACATAGATACACAGTGATAAAATTCTACTGATCTCTATTATTCGAAGGTGTTTCACTCATATAATGTTTGCTTTGTCTCTGTCTTCATTTCTTTCTAGTGCCTAAAGAGGTGTTCAAGAGATCTGGTCTACAGGCTACTAGTTTGCTGTGTATCCTTTCAATTATTCTCAATGCATTCCTTCAATTATTCTCTCTTGGAGTTTGGTATTAACTTTCGGAATTTAGAGGATTAATTAGCATCCCCCTACATTTGTTTGGGAACAGTTGTGAACTTGGGAGTAGGTACATCCAGCTTCCTCTTGGAACTTTGTGATATGTGGAGAACCCCACTCTTCTTTAGTCTAGTTGGAAACTTCTGAACCTCAGTATTTTAAAGATAGTCTACGGACATTCCAAGAGCATCTGTTTCTGATGTCATAGGAACCCATAGACACCTGCTGCTGTGTTCCCTCCTGTAGGAAGGTAGGCAGAGTAGCATGACAGTAGGCAGTTCTGTTGCTTTCAAGGCTGCGTATGTGGTTCCGGGAAGGTAGCACAAGGAAATGTTGTGAAGAACAGGTGAGGCAAGGAGCTGGCTGAGATTATTGATGGGGTCTGGTGAGCCACACCCCTCTTTTCTCTACTGAAATTTAAAGACCAACTAAGAGATAAAAAAACCCGAAATATTGTTTTTCTAGGATAGGCTAAGGAAGAATGTGATCCGATGGGTGAGTGTCTTCATATTCCTCTTTCAAATTAATAAAATATCTGTCTACAGATGAATCATTAATGGACAGCTTTTACCAGCTGTGTGGTAGGTTCGGGGAACACAAAGACGAAGCTGCTAGGGCAGCTGCTTTCCAAAGTTAAGAAATACAGAGGAGGTTTGATTTCAACAGGCCTTTTTTGGTGGGGGTCGGGAGACTCACCAATGAGAGAAATCACAGGAGGTGGAGCTGGCTTAGGTAGCCTTTGGGTCAGTATGAGGACCTGATCAGACCCCAAGCACCAACATAAAAGCCAAGCGTAGTGAGTGACACACACCTGTGAGTCTAGCACTAGGGATCAGAGAGAGGAATATTACCAGAGTACACTGGGTCTAACCAAACTGTGGGTTCTAAAATGAGAGGCACTATCTCAAAACCAAAATCTTTAGAGGGAGACACCTGACCCATAGGCGAGCATGTGTGAGCAGGCGAACACACACACCACCCTTTTCACATTAACAGAACACACATAAACATGTACCACATACATCACATGTACACACACTCAGACACAGAAATAGTAAAAGATAAGGAAGGTGCAACACAAATGGCTCACAATTATCATAGAAAAACTTTAATTGGAAAGGGAAAAATACATTTCTTTCCAAGGAACACTGCATCATTGATTGAAAAAAAAAAAGACACGAGATTAGACATTTGTCTGTGTAGAGAAATAAATCCTTATTCCTACTCCTGGCTTGAAAGCTACGGGTCATGGAATCACAAAAGAAATGCAAGCCTGAATTCCTACTTTCAGGAGATTACAATTTAACTTGACTGAACAACTCCTCCAATGACAGAGACTGAGCAGGAGGAGCCCAGTGACCACGACGAGGGAAATAAGTAAACACCAGCTCTTTTTTTTTTTTTCCGGAGCTGGGGACCGAACCAAGGGCCTTGCGGTTGCTAGGCAAGCGCTCTACCACTGAGCCAAATCCCCAACCCCAAACACCAGCTCTTAAGCTGAGAGTCCCAGAGCAGAGCTTTTCGGAGCAGACCTGAGAGGATGCGTGGTACTACGTAAGAAGGAAGGAGGCTGCTTATGTCTGCTAGCCCTGGAAGGTGTATGTGAACTTATGTCTGTGTGTTTGAGTCCAGTGAGGTTTGTGGGAAACTCTCCTGACAGAGAAGAGGGGACAGATTAGACTGACCATCCTTGAACTCACGCCATCTGTGGTTTTGGTTCAACACACACATAACTCTAGGGACTGAGTGGTCCACACAGTCTCGCTTTTCCTTCTAGGATATAGTATCTCTAATAGCCTCGGACATGCTAATTACCAACCAAATCATTCTCTTCTCATGATAATTTACTAAAAGAATAGTTCACTGTCAGCATAGAGCAAATGATGCATTGAGGTTTGAATAAGGAGAGAAATAAATCAAGTGGAATCTGGCTTTCATGAGAGGTGCTGGCTGAGACTAAACCATATCCCAGGATCTTCATGCTGATGGACGGCCTGATAGGAAAGGGAAGGGGAAGTTTTTGCAAGAAATGAAAAAGGATTCTTCAGGGATAGAAAGATTACTAAAAATCCAGGTTGTCTAGATGGTGTCAAGAGAGATCTGATAAAGGCTGGGATTTGGTGGGATTTTCTTATATAGACTCCACATTTAAAAGTTTAGATGTCTTTCTAACTGCTTCAACTTTTATGGCCGAGTGCTTTTGCTGAGTGCTTTTCAAATGTACTCAAGAGTTGGCTGAGATGGATATATGTATAAAGATTCATCTATATTTATGCCATTCTCCTTGATTCAGTGACAGTGTTATTGAGGAAATAAACACTAATGAAGAGGGAAGAGTGAGAAAAAGAAAGTTTTTTAAATTGAAAATAGATTTATTTTCATATGATATATTTCATAAAATTCAAGTGGGGGGAGTGGAAAGGGGGATAAGGGAAGAAACTCGGAGAGACAGCTAAAATCAAGGGCAATTTGAGGTGTATGTGGAAATGTAATACAGTAGAAGCTTCCGTATGTATGTATGTATGTATGTATGTGTGTGTGTATGTATGTATGTATGTATGTGTGTATGTATGTATGTATGTATGTATGTGTGTGTATGTATGTATGTATGTATGTATGTGTGTATGTATCTATGTATGCAATCTAAATGAAATTGCAAGTAATGGGAGAGACAGAGTCTCATCTTATCTCCTGTCACCACATGAAGCTTTCAGCACCAGGTTTGGGTTATGTCTAATTAAGTTTTTGTAAAAAAGGGTCTCATGGGAATCCTCAAACAACCCAGGCTGGTGCCAAGACTATAGGTTGCTCTCCACAAATTGACAGCAAGGCCCTATTGCCATAGACAACACCTACGCAGCTCATTGAACATGGAGAAGTCGAGCTGGTGCCCAGAGAGAGCCCTCATCTCTATATTCTAGCATCTAGTACAGAAGGGTATTCTCCAGGATACCAAACAAATAAAATAACCCCCCATAAACACAAACCTAGCCATAAACTCATTGATCTCAGTGCTCTTCTGCCTGTAAGATATGTTAGAGCTCTGGTGGTACAAAACCTACGGGAGTAACCAACCAATATCTGATTTGATTTAAGGTTCACTCTACAAGATGAAACCCATGCCTGACCAAGAACCAGAGACTAAATACCCCAGAGAGCCAGGGTAAAAACAAATCCCACTGTTTTAAAACAAACAAAACACAGCAATAAAATGACTCCTAATGTCATTGTGCTATACTCATAGACCAAGGCCTTGTTCTGCCTTCATCCGAGATGTTTCCCCTTCCAGCAGATGAGAATAAATAGAGACATTATGCAGAGAATGAGAGATCTCCAAAAACTGTTTCTAAATGAGATGTCTCCATCAAATCTCTTCCCTTAGACCTCAGGGAACCTAGCAGAAGAGGAGACAAAAACAGTGTAAGGGCCAGAGGGAAATGGAGGACACCAAACAAATACAGCTCTCTAAATCCAAATGAGCAAAGATCATCTGAGCTCACTGAGGCAGCGTGTACAAGGCCTGCGTAAGTCTGTACCAGGTCCTCTGTGTACCTACTATGGTTTCCAGTGTTACGTTTTTACGGGGTTCTTTAGTATGGAAATGAGTGGGTCTTGGATTCTTGTGCTTGTTCTGGGGCTCTTCTTCTGTTTGTATTGTCTACCGTTGATATGTTAGTTTTTGTTTTGTTTTACTTTATTTTATTGTTATCCTTTAGAAGCTTGTTATTTATTTTTGTTTGTTTGAATGCTAATAAGAGACAGAAAGGGAGTGTATGTGAATGGGAGAAGAGGAACAAACATGGGAGGGTCAAAGGAGGCAAAACTATAATCAGGATGTGAGAAAAAATATCTATTTTCAATAAAAGGAAAAATTTCTAAAAAAATTTCATGTAATATATTGTGAATATGGGTTTCCTTTCCCTAACTTCTTCAAGATCCTACCCACCCTCTCACCCATGAGAATCCATACCGTATCTTGTTCTCTCTCATTAGAAAACAGACATCTGCAAAAAGAAAAAAAGAAAAAGAAAAGGTAAATAAATAATAAATAAAAAGATAAAACGGAAAACACGCATATCTAAATAGAACAAAACAAACGAATGAACAGAGAAAAATAAATGCACAGGCGCAAAGACACACAAAGATTCCCATAAAGACCCAAATTGGAAGCCAAACAAATGTCGTTAGGAATCATTTTATTGCTTTCTTCCTTTCGCTTAACGGTAATGTTTGGCTTTCCCCTCCGTCTCTGACCTATCTAGTGTCAGGTTCTTAGGCACCTGAGCAAGGTTGGGGATGGTTCCATCTCATGGAATAGGCCTTAAATCCAATTGAATGATGTTTAGTTTGTTCCATGATGTACACGCCAGAATTGCATCAGCATATCTTCCTAGAAGTTCTTTATTCTACATCAGCAGGCTTACGGCTGGGCTGTTGTTTACCTTTGTCCTCTGGTATCATGCAGAGTACCTCCTAGTACCATGAACATTAGTCAGTAGGGGCCAAGGCACTAACAAAAGGCTCTAAAATCAGAAGGGATGATAGACCTCCTTGTGTTTCATGAGATTTGTAGGTGCTGTCCTCCGTATTAGGATCTTTTTATCAGTCTGCGGAAACCAATACTCTTGGTAATAGGCTACCTTGTCTTCCCTTATTCCACGTCCTCCCCAGCATAGGCTGTCATTGTTTTATTGATTTTTAACCATTCTGACAGGTGCAAGATAAGAACCTCAAAGTAATTTTGATTTGCATTTCCCCACGGACTAAAAATGCTGAGCATTTCTTTAAGTGTTTGTCAGCCATTTGTGTTTCCTCTTCTGAGAACACTCTATTTAGATCTGTACACCATTTTATTTGAAAGAGTTACTTGTTTTCTTGATGTCCAATATTTGAAGATCTTCACATATTTTACATATTACATACCCTCTATTGGATGTGTGATGGTTAAAAATATCCTCTCATTTTGTAGCCTGTTGGAAAGCAAGGTTTTAAACATTAGGAAACTTGCTAAAGAATGTACAGTAACCTGGTGGCATCTAACACAGCTGTCCAATTGAGTTATGAAGCTGTATGTACTTTCTATTGTTGGTCAACATTGAATTGGGAAAACAACACAGTGGTTCTTAACATTCCTACTGCTATGATCCTTTAATGCAGTTCCTCATGTTGTGGTGACTCCCTAACCCTAAAATTATTTTGTTACTAGTTCATAACTGTAATTTTTCTATGGTTATAAATCATAATTAAATATCTAATATGCAAGATATCTGATATGTGACCCCTGTGAAATGGTCACTTGACCCATAAAGAGGTTGAGAACCACTGAAATAACACAAGAAACGCTCAGGTCATAATATTACGTTAGAAATAAGAAAAATTATTCATGGAGTAGACAGATAAATATGGTCATGTAAAGCACTTAACATTCATGCTTACATAATATTCGTGAGAAAAGAATTCTTTTGGGCATGTTTGGTAATATATGTGTGTTGGATGTGGATGCATGTACCTGAGGGCACACATGGAAGCCAAGTGAGGAGATTAGGTATCCTGATCTATCAATCTCCACTTTATTCCTTCGAAATAAGGTCTCTCGATGAGAGTTCAGCTGGTCTAGAAGCCAGCAAGTCCTAGCCATCCTCTACCCACATAGAACTGGGGATGAGGTGTGAATGGATATTCACGACTTTTTCCTTTTCTCATGGGCTCTAGGGATTTGAAATCAGGTTCTCAAGATTTTGCAGCAAGCACCTTGATCCACTGACCCATTGCTCAGCCCTTGGAAAGCAATACTTTAAAAGTATATGTATATATTTCTATAGATATACACTTTCATTTAACGAAGACAATATTAACTGAAATGATCTATAGGTGGGAAAGTATTGGAAAGCAATACTTTAAAAGTATATGTATATATTTCTATAGATATACACTTTCATTTAACGAAGACAATATTAACTGAAATGATCTATAGGTGGGGTTATCAAGAAAAATTGTTAACTATTTTATGTACTCACAATTATTGGTTGATTTTTTGTTTGTAATCAAGGATTGGGTCACTATCAGTATTTTATATGTGTTTTCCCTTGCTTTTATTCTCATTCTTGATAATGATGACAATGTATGTGTGTATATGAACACATATTAAGAGGTTATTATTAAGTATAAACTGATTTATTAAATATAAGCTGATTTATTAAGTATAAACTGATTTAAGCAGACCTTTTATTATACTTGATAGTACGTGGATTTATGCAGACTAGTTGGGATCCAGGGTCCTGTATTTGGCCAGACTCCTCAGAATTTATGTGACTTTCAGCATGGAAAAATGTTAATGCTCTGACTTTATTGGCTACAATTGTTTCCTGAGAAATATCAATGCTTGTGGTAACTCAACAAAACAAAACAAAACAAAACAAAACAAAAACCAAATAGGAATATCATGATCCAGACCATTGTGCTGTATGAGAGTGAAATCTTAGCAATATGTTTGCTTGCATAAGACCGATTTATGGTCCAATATAGATGGAGGAAATTTCACAGGTGTTTATATATCTCATTGCTAGATAAAGAAATATAGCAAAAATGGCTACTGAGAGAAGAAAAACCAGTTTTCTTCAGCTATGGGCCCCATCCAAATCCTAAGTGGTCAACCTAAACACACATGCACATATATAAGACCAGCATTAATTTCACTCAGTGGCACACGTATATCCATGACTTAAGATGGGGTTATGAATTCAAGATGGTTGTGATGGGACATGGGAGGAGTTGGATGGGGAAAGAGGAAAGGAGCAAATGATACAAGCACAGTGTACTCATATATAAAATTCTCATATAGATCATAGGAAAAGGGTGTTTGCCTGGCTGTTCTTTGAGTCATTCTTCCCTGAAATTAAAGTGCGTAGTCTACACTCTGAACACAAGCCACATGCCACCCAGAAAACTTCTGGTCAGAGTCAAGTTGTGCTGAACTAAACTTGAATGTTTAAAGTGCGTGTTGTGATGATCTCTGAAGTACAGCAGAGTGGGACACAGTGCAGACAGGGAAAGTTTCTGCTCCTTGATGTGATTGTTTACGATTGCTAAGGATTGGAGGTTCAGCAAAAGAGAAGCTACTTGGGTTTGCAAATCTATGGCATCCGGCTTTATAAAAATAGTGCAATTACAGGAATCAGTGTTTAGAAACTGAAAGAATTTACATGATGGTGTTTATATATCTAATCCCCTATAAGAAGGGTATATTCCTTCATTTGACATTGACTGAAGGTCTAATATGCTTTCAGCATTATTCTGAGCCCAGAATATTCATCCGCAAACAAGTCAATCTTCATCCTTACCTTCAACAAATTCAAGCAAGTTAACAGCAAGAAACAGACAATAAGTAATTACACAAGTAAACAAACAAGATACTTAAAGTTCGTATGGTGGAAAATGGCTTTTTTGTTCATTAATGTCCTCTACAAGAAAGTGACACTTAATAGGGGCACAAAATTAGATGAAATAAGTGATGTACAGGCTGGAGACTAGCACTTTCCAAACACAACAGTCACCAGAAAATCCAGAGGAAGAATAAATACATGTTTCTTAAAGGCTAGGCCTGATGTAACAACAAGAGTCCTGGGCACAGAAGTTGAGAAGAAAGCAAAGACATAATGGTGGTGTAGGGATGGGGAAAAGGTATGCGTTTTTGTTTTGAGTTCAGTGGTTTGCCTTTAGAAGATTTTAAGCAGGAAAGCAACTGGCTATAATTTTCATTAAAAGAAAACAAACAAACAAAACCAAAAAACCCCACCATATCTTTCCCTGTGGAAAATAAACTGTCAAGAAGGCAAGAGTGGAGCAGGGCATCCAGCTGTGATTCTGTTCGAAAAGTATGTTGAAGAGTTGTCAGAATCTGAATGTATACACTGATAAATTGGACAGCATGGGAGAAAAGGAGAGAGAGGATTTGCAGAGACTTCCTTCAATCTAAACAAATGGAGTTACCATTCTGTTGAGAAGTCAAGAGGAGTTAGCTGTTCACGAAGAAGTGAAGGAGATCAGGTAAGCTTGAGATCCCTACTACCTCTGTAGAAACACCAAACTGATGGGACATTGTGTAAGCCTAAAATTTGTCTGAGAGTTCTGGGTTAGAGACACAAATTGTCTAATCGCTTAGCATTTGCAAAGGACCTCATAAGTTTGGAAGTTCAATGCGACATGGAAAGTCTCACTTGTTTGGACTTCTCTAATAAAATATTATAGAAAAGATCACTTACAAGCAACAGGGCTTTTCTCCTCATCACACAGTTCTTGATTCCAATAATGCAAGATTAAACCACTGGCAGGTGCAGGGTCTGTTCATAAGTGCTTTATAGTTCATAAGTGGCCTTTTCTCTCTGTGACCTCAAATGGTAGGAAGAAAATGAGAGTTGAGAGTGCCAGGTCCCTTTAATAAAGGCTCAGGAAGGAGCTACTTTCATCCAAGTTTAAAACAGTTAACAGAGCCACGTTAAGTCACTAGTCCTCTAAGGATAAAAATTACAACTCATATGGTTCAGCTCCATACACAGAGCTATGTCACTAGACCCATCCCCATCCTCTTAAAATTTATTATTTGAAATAGCTTAATGCTTATAATCCACAAAAAGGTAACAGGAAGAATGGTGTGCTATGGATACTTCCTGAACAATGTTAATGACACCCTTTTGTGTGACACTTTTCCTGGGGAGGTAAAACACTCATATCTATTCATTCCATAAAGGGATCCCAAGACAGACCAAAGTACAGAAAACACCAAAATCCAACATTGTTAGAGTTACATACAGAAATATGAATGAGGGGCTACTTATGGACTGGGTTACAGAAATAACCCAGTGATAGCTGTGTCAGCAAGGAATCACCCAAGCATGGGTGATAATTCACAAAAAACTGGATACATAGAGTATACCAAACAACTTTCAGGCAGCTGAACAAGGTGGAGAGTTTTCTTTCATGGTAGTTCAATTGGGCTGGCCTTTTCCAGGCACCTCTACGGTCCTCTGCTTCCTTTGGGCAATTTGGCTGCTCTCTGCCTCTAGTTGGTGGCTGCTCTTGGGGGAGTTTTCTTTGCAACTTTGCTTCTCTGACAGCGACTCTCAGCACTTGTTACTAATATACTCCTTACAAGAAAGAGACCAAGTGAATCTAGTCAGCTTCAAGGACTCCCTGAATTGACTTTGACTTATTTCCTTCTGGTCCTAAGGAGCTTCCCAGAGGATGGGATGTTTGAATCTAAAAGGAACCTGCCACACAACACAACACAAATGGGTTTTCATTTGGTTTCTACCATATCTATTGGAGATTCACTAAGAACCACATATAAACAGCCGCATCCAACTCTCCCATGTAATGCTGACATAACATATATATATATATATATATGTGTGTGTGTGTGTGTGTGTGTGTGTGTGTGTGTGTGTGTGTGTATCTCAAACTGAAATTTGACCAATTTAAACAAAATCTCAATGAAATTAAAATAACTTTAGAAACCATTTTACCATCTTCTCTGGTAGTCCTATATTTAGCATCCTGACAGAGGATATGTTGATTTTAAAACCTTATTGATACATGTATCAATATACAAAACATCTCTACCAACAAGTAGTTCCTATAGCTGTACATGGAGGAGTAAGCAAATGCTGATACTCAGGAGGTAACTTATACCATGTGGTAGTATAAGTGAGCCAATGAAAGTATAAAAGCTCATTGGGAACAAGCCTAAACCATAATTAATTAATTTTCATAATTAATAAAATGTGTCCATGTCATTATTGAGTGGCTGGCAGGTCTGAGACATTCTGGTGATACATACATGAAAAAGTAGTCATGACAATTCCCCAGTCTTTTTTCAAGCCTTGTAGGAGACCATGAGCTGCAGCCTCTCCTTCCTCTCTGCCTGTATTCATAGGGGACTAGGCAAGTCTACAGTCTTCCTTCTTCACTGTATCCTTTGTTCCAGCTACCAACACTGGAGGCACAGTCTCTTTCTGGAAACTCACTAGTCATATATGTCAGAAAATCAGGTAGGAGATCTTCACAGTTCTTCCTGTAGTTCATTTCCAATTCTCCATTTCTTCCCGAGCCCTCTAGCAGCCTCTCTGCCTGTATTCATAGCGGACTAGGCAAGTCTACAGTCTTCCTTCTTCACTGTATCCTTTGTTCCAGCTACCAACACTGGAGGCACAGTCTCTTTCTGGAAACTCACTAGTCATATATGTCAGAAAATCAGGTAGGAGATCTTCACAGTTCTTCCTGTAGTTCATTTCCAATTCTCCATTTCTTCCCCAGCCCTCTAGCAGCCACCTGCAGGGGCCCGTCTTCCTTCTCTTCCTCCATTCCCTGTGCACTCCACAGGTCCTTTTGGCAAACCCAGCATTCCTTCCTCCTGTGGACCTTCTCAGCCTCCCTGACCATCTTGTTCATCCCCATTTCTTCTTTCTTGTCAGTTCCCAATACACAGGCAGAGAAGCAGAAACACTTCCAGCGAGTGCAACAGAAACCAGGGAAAAGAAAACTCACCCAACAAAGACAAGAATAGATATTAACAGCTAGAATTACAATTATCCCCAACTTAGATGCTTAGATGCCAGTATAAAAACAGTCAATAAAAGGCAGGACAATATGTCTCTACTTCCAGCAACCTTTTTATAGCAGGCCTTGAGAAATATAATATGGTTGAAAGACAAAACAGCTTCAAAATAACTATTATAATTAGGTTCAACTACCTTATCTTAAACACGATATGAATGAATTCATTAATAAAATATATGAATACACACACACACACACACACACACACACACACACACACACACTCCAGTGGAAGGAAATGAGTAAAACAGTTCAAGACCAGAAAGTAGAAATAGAGTCAATAAAGAAAGTCCAAACTGAGGGATGTCAGGAAATGAAAATTTAGGAACTTGAACAGAAATCTCAGAATCAACTTTTGCCATCAGAATACTAGAGATGGAAGAGGGAATTTTAGGCATTTAAGGCATGTTAGAAGAAGTGGATATCTTAGAATTAAAAAGAATGTTAAATCTAAAAAAAATATGTCCGGTACAAAACGTCAAGAATATCTGGGACATTATGGAAAAAAAACCCTAAGACTAATACCAATAGAGGGAGGAGAAGAAACTGAGGTCAAAGGAACAGAAAATATTTTCAACGAAATCATAGAAGTCAATTTTCCTCATATGAAGAAGGTGGAAAGTGGTGCCTATCATGGTACAACAAGCATACTGCATACCAAAATGATGTGCCAGATATGAAAGCTCCCCCCAGTATATAATAATAAAAAACCAGAACATACAGAACAAAGAATATTAAAAGCTTCAAGGTTAAAAAATCAAGTAACATCTTAGGATAGGCCTATCAGAATAACACCTGACATTTCAATGGAGACACTAAAAGCTAGAAGGGCCAAAATGGATGATCTGCAAACCTTGAGAGGACACAGATGTCAGCCTAGATGACAATCAACTATAATATATGGAAAAAGAAAGATATTCCACAACAAAATCAAATTTAAGCAATATCTGCCTATAAATCCAGTTCTACCGAAGATACTAGGAAAAAAATCACCACAAGAAGACTAATCACACCCAACAAAACACAAAGAATAAATAATTTCAACCAACAAATTAAAGGAGGAGCACATCACAATAAAATAATCATAATCAAGAAACACTGCTCATAATAGTGATAAAAACTGCATGGTATTGGTACAGAGACAGACAGGTAGATCAATGGGATAGAACTGAAGACCCAGAAATGATCCCATGAATTTATGATCACTTGATTTTCGACAAAGGAGCTAAACCCATCCAGTGGAAAAAAGAGCATTTTCAACAAATGGTGCTGGTTCAACTGGAGGTCAGCATGTAGAAGAATGCAAATTGATTCATTCTTTTTTTTTCCCCCGGAGCTGGGGACCGAACCCAGGGTCTTGCGCTTGCTAGGCAAGCGCTCTACCACTGAGCTAAATCCCCAACCCCTAAATTGATTCATTCTTATCTCCCTGTACAAAGGTCAAGTTCAAGTGGATCAAGAACCTCCACATAAAACCAAATACACTGAATCTAATAGAAGAGAAAGTGGGGGAAAAATCATCAAACACATGGGCACAGGGTAAAATTTTCTGAGTAGAACACCAATGGCTTATGCTCTAAGAATCAACAATTGGGACTTCATAAAATTGTAAAGCTTCTGTAAGGCAAAGAACACTGTCATTAGGACAAAACAGCAACCAACAGACTGGAAAAAGATCTTTACCAATTCTACATCTGATAGAGGGCTATTATCCAATATATATAAAGATCTCAAGAAGTTAGACTCCAGAGAACCAAATACTACTAAAAAAAATGGGGAGCAGAACTAAACAGAGAATTCTCAACTGAGGAAACTGGAATGGCTGAGAAACGTCTAAAGAAATGTTCAATATCCTTAGTCATCAGGGAAATGCAAATCAAAACAACCCTGAGATTCTACCTCACACAACTCAGAATGGCTAAGATCATGAACTCAGGTAACAGCAGATGCTGGCAAGGAAGTGGAGAAAGAGGAACACTCCTCCATTGCTGATGGGATTGCAAGCTAGTACAACCAATATGGAAATCAATCTGGAGGTTCCTCAGCAAACTGAACATAGTACTACCTGAGGACCTAGCTATACCACTCCTGGGTATATACCCAAAAGATGCTCCAACATATAATAAGGACACCTGCTCCACTATGTTCATAGCAGCTACATTTATAATAGTCAGAAACTGGAAAGAACCTAGATGTCCTTCAACAGAGGAACGGATACAGAAAATAAGGTACATCTACACAATGGAGTACTACTCAGCTATTAAGAACAATGACTTCATGAAATTCATAGGCAAATGGATGGATCTAGAAAATATCCTGAGTGAGGTAACCCAATCACAAAAGAACACACATGATAAGTGGATATTAGACAAAGATCTTGGAATATTCACTATACAACACCTGGACCACATGAAGCTCAAGAGGAAGGAAAACCAAAGAGTGGATGCTTCAGTCCTACTTAGAAAGGGGGACAGAATAATCAGGGGAAGTAGAGGATGGGAGGGACTTGGGAGGAAGAAAGGAGATGGAGGGGGAAAAAGAGGGAGTAGAATCAGGTATGAAAGGAAATCTTCAGAGGGTCAGGAAATTGAACAGAGGCATGCTACATATAGCAATGGGGACTGGGGAACTGGGTGTAACACCCAGAAAGTCCCAGAGGTCCAGAAAGCAAGAGCCTCCCAGGACCATATGGGGATGACATTAGCTGGAATACCCCACAAAGGGGGGGGGGAGGTCCTGTCGGGACCATATCCAGAGGTTAGGCATGGCCTTCTGGTTGAGGGATGGGGTCACTCACCCATCTCCAAAATTTTAACCCAGAATTGCTCCTGTCTAAAGGAAATGCAGGGACAAAGAGTGGAGTAGAGACTGAAGGAAAGGCCATCCAGAGATTGCCCCACCTGGGGATCCAGTCTACATGCTACAAACCCAGACACTATTGCTGATGCCAAGAAGTGCTTGCTGACAGGAGCCTGATAACAGCTGTCTCCTGAGAGTCTTTGCCAGATTCTGACCAATATAGATGTGGATGCTTGACACCAACCATTGAACTGATCACAGGGACCCCAATAGAGGAGTTAGGGGAAGGACTGAAGGGAGCTGAAGGAGCCTTATCTGGCATCAATGTAAGGGAAGACCCTTGGTCCCATGAAGGCTTGATGCCCCAATGTAGAGGGGTGGAGAGGTGGGAGTGGGTGGGCGGGTAGGAGAGCACCCTCATAGAAGCAGAGTAAGGTGGGATGGGATAGGGAGTTTGCAGAAGGGAAACCGGGAAAGGGGATAACATTTGAAATATAAATAAATAAAATAACTAATATAAAACATTTAAATAAAAAAAAGAAACACTGCTCATTTGATAATCTTCAACATCAATGGACTTAGTTCCCTAAACAAAAGAATAGACTAACAGATTGGATACAGAAACGGGATCCACCCTTCTACTGTCTCCAATAAGCACTCCTTAACATCAAGGGTCTTGAAAAAACAATTTTCAGCTTCATATAGAAGTGCGTGCATGTGGGTGCGTGCACATGCACACACACACATACACACACATACACACAGAGCACACATGCACACCACCACCAACACCACCCAAACAATACTAACAACCAAACAGGATAGCTAAAAATTCTGAATAATCGACGAACTGCTGCAGGCCATAGCTTTGCCTCCGTCCCTGGAGGCCTACTGTCACCTGGGACAACCAGAAGGCATCCACAAGCCCTAAGCCTCTGCCCTCTGGTTCCCACCAGTCAGTCCAGCAGTTTCGAGGTCTACCTTGTCCCCTCAATGCTCCATCTTCTGGCCATACCTTTACCTACAATCCCAGCCATCAGGAACAAACAGGTGAGACCTCTATTCCCTGTCTGTCAGGCCCTCTGGGCAAACTCGGCTGCGACAAGTTCCAGTCTGTTGCCTCTGTACTCCATTTCTAGTCTACAGTTCCATCTGCATCCCCGGAGTCCTGCTGTTATCAGGTACAACCAAGGCCAGAGGCCATCAGGGATTACCAGTTCTGCCTGCTCCCTGGAAGGCTTTGGCCATCAGGAAAAACCTGTTCTACTTGCAATCCCAGATTCCTGTTGCCATCTGGGACTAATAGGTCTGCCAACACTAGAGACAATTAGATAGCTAGAGATCAGGATAAGAACACAATCAGCTAGGGCAATATAGCACCACCAGAACCCAGCTATCCTACTACATCAAGCCCTCCCCTTGATACCATAAAACACCTGAAACACAAGCTAATGACTTTAAACCTAATCTTACGAAGATGATAGAAGCTTTTAAATAGGAAACAAATAAATGGCTTAAAGAAGTACAAGAAAATACAATCAAACAGGTAGAGGTCCTTAAAGAGGAAATGAATGAATATAAAGAAATACAGGGAAGTAAAATCAAACAGGTGAAGGAAATAAATAAAACTACCGAAGATCTTAAAATGGAAATAGAAGCAATAAAGAAAACACAAACAGAGGCAATCATGGAGATGGAAAACTGAGGGAAAGAACAGGAAATACGGACACATGCACTACAAACAGAATACAAGAGATGGAAGAGAGAACCTCAGGCATAGAAGATACAACAAAAGAGGTTGATACATCAGTCAAAGAAAATGCTAAATCTAAAAAGTTTCTGACATAGAACATCCAGGAAATTTGGGACACTATGAAAAAAAAAACCCTAAGAATAATAGAAATAGAAGAAGGAGAAGACTCCCAGTTCAAAGGAGTGGCTATTCTAATATCAAATAAAATAGTTTTTCAACCAAAAGTTGTCAAAAGAGATGGGGAAGGATACTTTATACTTATCAAAGGAAAAACAGGCCAAGATGACAATTGAATTCTGAACATCTATGCCCCAAAGGCAAGAGCACCAACATTCCTAAAAGAAACATTACTAAAGCCTAAGGCACATATCAAAAGCCACACACTAAAGTGGGAGATTTCAACACCCCACCATCACCAATGGATGGTCACTGTGACAGAAGCTAAACTGAGAAATAATGAAACTAACCAATGTTATGAATTAAATGGGTGTAACAGATATGTACAAAACATTTCACCCAAACACAAAATAATATGCCTTATCCTCAACACATCATGGAAACTTCTTAAAAATTGACCACATTCAAAGCAAGTCACAAAGAAAGTCTCAACACATACAAGAACATTGAAGTAACTCCTTTTATCCAATCAAACTATCATTGATTGAAGCTGTACTTCAACAACAGCAGAAACAACAGAAAAGCAACAAACTCATGGGAACGGCTCTCAACTCAGCTATCACTGGGTTGTGGAAGAACTAAAAAATTAAAGATTTTCTCTAATTCAATGAAAATGAAGGCACAGCATACTCAAACTTATGGGGTACAAGGAAGCAGTGCTAAGAGGAAAGTTGAAAGCACTAAGTGCTTCATAAAGAAATTGGAGAGTTCTCATACCAGAATTTAAAAGTACACCTGAAAGCTCTAGAAAATAAAAAGAAGGAAACACACCCCAGAGGAGTAGACATCAGGAAATAATCAAACAAGGGCTGAAATCAATGAAATCAAAGCAAAGAGAACTATACAAAGAATCAAGCAAACCAAGAGCTGGTTCTTTGAGAAAATCAACAAGATAGACAGACTCTTAGCCAAGGGCAGAGAGATAGTATTCAAATTAACAAAATCGTAAATGAAAAGGGAGAAATAGCAAACTCTGAAGAAATTCTAAGAATCATTAGGCTTCAAAGGCCTATGCTCCACAACATTGGAAAATCTAAATAATATGGATGATTTTTTCAGACAGATACAACTTAGCAAAGTTAAATCAAGATTAGGTAAACTGTCTAAATAGTCTGATAATCCCCTAAGGAAACAGAAGCAATTGACGAAAGTTCAAAACAAACAAAACAAACAAAAAACCAAACCAAACCAAATCCAAAGCAAAACAAAACAAAACAAAAAAATAAACCAAACCAACCAAACAAGCAAAAATTCCCCAAACCAAAAACAAACAAACAAACAAAAAAAACAAACAAACAATAAAACCCAAAATCAAACAAATGAATAGACAAACAAACAAAAACTCCACAGGACTAGATGGTTTTAGTGCAGAATTCTATCCAACTTTCAAAGAAGAGCTGATACCAGTACTCCTCAAGCTTTTCCACAAAACAGAAAGAGAAGGAACACTGATGAACTCATTCTTTGAAGCCACAGTTACCATGATACCTAAATCACGCAAAGACTCAACAAAGAAAGAGAATCAGATCTCAATTTCCCTTATGAACATTGATGCAACAATACTCAATA
The DNA here is from genome assembly GCF_011064425.1 of Rattus rattus. NCBI lineage: Eukaryota > Metazoa > Chordata > Mammalia > Rodentia > Muridae > Rattus > Rattus rattus. The sequence continues at coordinate 20,891,540 of NC_046167.1, forward strand.
AAGTACTCACAAACTGAGTCCAAGAACACATCAAAGATATTATCTACCATGATTTAGGAGGCTTCATCCCAGGTACAAAAGCAAAACTTATCAACATAATCCACCATGTAAACAAACTGAAAGGAAAAATATATGATCTATATGTGGAAAAAACCTTTGACAAAATCCAACACCCCTTCGTGTTAAAAGATGCCTAAACACAATAAATAAATATATAGCAAGCCAATAGCCAACATCAAATTAAATGAAGAGAAATTTAAAGTGATTCCACTAAAATCATGACAAGATAAGGCTGTCCACTATCTCCCTATCTTTTCAGTATAGTACTTGATAGCATAAGACCACTAAAGAAGATTAAGTGAATATGAATTGGAAAGGAAGAAGTCAAAGTGCTATTTTCAGATATTATATTCAGATAATATTTTACATTAGAGAACCCAAATATTCTACCAGAAAACTCCTACAGCTAGATGTCCCTTAAGTGAAGAGTATGTAAGAAAAATGTAGTTCATTTCTAGAGTGAAATACTACTCAGCTATTAAAAACAAGAGCATAATGAAATTTGCAGGCAAGTGGATGAAACTAGAAAAGATTATCCTGAGTGAGGTAAACCAGACTCAAAAGGACATGTATGATATATACTCACTTATATTTGGATCTTAGCCATGAAGTGTACGATAACCACGATAAGATCCACAGACTGGAAGATGCCAAATAACAAGTAGGGTCCAAGGAAGGAAAATAGACATTGGAGTGGATAGAAAGAGGGAAGTGGGTGTGAGAAGGGATAAAGAGGGGAATATGGTGGGAGGAATCCTGTGTAGGGAGAGCATGGGAGAGACAATAGAAATTAAGGGTGTGTGTGTGAGGCACATCAATAGGATGTGTCAGATAATTGGGACATGGGTCTAATGGGGGTCTAGAGAGTCTATGGGGCTGACTGTAGCTGAAACTCGTAGGCCTGGGTGATATGGAGCCTGAAGTGGCGACTTTCTGTTACTAGGCAGGACTCCCATTGGAGGAATAAGGACACCAACATACCCACAAAATCTTCGACCTAAAATGTGTCTTTCCTACAAGATATGCAGGGACAAATGTGTAGCAGAGACCGAGGGTGTGGCCTATCAATGATTGGCCCAACTTAAGACCCATCCCACCGACAAGACCCAATCCCTGACATTTTAATGATACTGTGTTATGCTTGGCATAACAGAGTATAGGAGATCGGAGCCTAGCATAACCTTCTGAGAGGCTCCGCCCAGCAGCTAATGGAAACAGATGTAGAGACCCACAGCCAAACATTAGAAAAAGCTTTGGAGGTCTTGTGGAAAAGTTGGGGGACAGATTGAGAGACCTGAATGAGATAGTCACTCCACAAGAAGACCAACAGGGTAAACTAACCTGCCCTTTGGGGCTTCCGTAGACTGCACCACCAACAAAGAGCAAGCATGGGCTAAACATAGGTCTCCCGCACATACGGGGTTCCAGAACTGAAAGCAGAACACGAACCCATATCTCTAACCCAGAAGCTATCTCTAATAAATAACTGTTAGCAAATGAAAGCTTAGTTTTCTTCAGTGGAGTCTCACAGCGTATACAAACCACTCTTGCGGGCAACCCCCTTGTCCGGTAGTAGTTGGCCAACGCAACATGAACTCAGTGGCATTTTTTTGGAGATGCTCTTTTATTTCTTTATTTTAACTTTCTAGGTCCTTTGCATATATATTATGGTTTCTAATTTTGTGTTTTTATGGGGATTTCTGTGTGGGAATACGTGTGGATCTCTGAGAGTATATGTGTTTCTTGAGCTTTTACTTTATTGATTTTTATTTTAATAAAATTTATTATTATTATTTTTTATTCTGTTTGTATACTGATGAAAGAGAAAGGAAGCCTATGGATTTGTGGGGTGGTTGGGGAACAGGGAGGATCTAGAGGAGTTGGGGGGATGAGAAACTGTATCAAAATTATTGAATGAGACAAATTATTTTGTATTAAAAATAAATGAAACAAAGCATTCCTTATGAAGCTGGCAAGATGGCTTGCTCAGTGGTCCGGCACAAATACCTACAACTTGAACTCCAGGGCTCTGTTGAACTATTCTGGCCTCTGCATATGCCTACTTGCACACTTGGCATGTACACAGATATATACATAAACCTTTAAAACTGATGAAAATATATTTAAAGTAAAATAAAAAAACATGATATGAAAGAATGGTAATGAGTAGAAACTATTATACAGTGAACAGTTTCCTTTATTTGGCTTCACATTTTTAATATCATGTTAATACAAATAAAGAAAAAAGGCAATATTACAATACAAAAAGAGATTAAAAAATAAAAGAGATCTACAGCAGCTTTTAAAAGCTTAGACTTCAATGCTTGGGTGACATTATGATACAATAATAATGTGGCTATCTGCGTGGTAGTGAATAAATTATTTTTAATAAAATGGAAACATTGCTATGGGCAAAATTTAGGCAGTTAAATCATACCACTAATTTCAGATTCTCTACTCCTGGGTTTTAGTTTCATCAAAACAATTAACAATTTTACAGTGATTTATTTCAATTTTAAACTTGTTTTCTTATTTAATAAAATATTTCATGTCAGACCTAAAATTTTCATTTGTTAGGCAAAAATATTATCTCCTTAAAATTTGAAGTAACTCATTGTCTTTAATGAATTAGTAAACTTATTTATTTGTTGCTAGAGTTCAAACCCAGAACCTTGAAAATATGGTCACTCACGCATCACCCCAGTGCCATTGTTTTAAACTTAGAGTGTAAAATAATGTCTTTCTGTAGAATGGTAGAGGTGAACTAACTCATTGTATTTTACTTTTCATCAGTATCGTTATGAAATCAGTTTGCTTAAACAATACATTCTTTACCTGTACGAATATGGAGGGCCTTAGGGCTTATAAGCAGGAACCTAGGAGAGTTAGAGAGCTGGAACTCCTGATACAAATGTGTGGCTGAGTCAAAGCACTGGGGTTGGGTCTACTGACAGAGAAGACAGTGCTGAGCTGAAGAATAACAATAGTAACTTGACAATTTTATTGTCTATCGGGCCAAGACTCCATGACTGGTCAACTCATAGGACCTAGGAGTACATTTGTTAGTTTTATTAGTACCAAACTCCCTTCTAATCATGTCTGTCTGCACTATAGGTTAGCACAGCTCTCAGTCATCATGAGAGAAGGCTCTTCATTCAGTGGGCAGTGGTTAATAGAGACTCTTAAATGATCGAAGTGCTGAGAATAAGCGTTTGTGAACGTCTCAGTCATAAACTGGATATCTATATCCCACCCTGTTTCCAAAAGGCTCAGGGACGTTTTCAGATGAAGAGAATGGGGCAATTTGTAAGTAGGCTAAGGGTGACCGGGGTGAAACATTGTCTTGTAGATGTGACAGGATCACCGCCCTCATGAACTCAAGACTTGCACAAGAATAAGCCAATCAACATTTCCAGCATGGATGGGTAATGGCCCAGGAAACCCCAACTCCTAGCTTAGGAGCTATTCGTAAGTGATGGTGGCTATGAAAGGCGACATGTATTTTGAGGGGCATGGTACCTAGCTGGTGATAACCCTAATCCCATGCATACATAGAAAGCACTAATTGAATTCAGTAAAGTATAGGTTTTTTTCTAAATAAAGAGGACATTAATACTGGTAAGACGACTGAGGATTGCGTTGTGAGGAGTTAGAGAAAAGGGTTGAGGATGAGTGTGATTAAGATATGCTGTGGACATGTAGTCAATCCTCAAAGAATAAGCTAAATAGGTTTCAGAAAGCATGTTGCCAATTTGAAGTCTTACACCTGTGAACATATGTTACACAATCTAACAGACATTTGCTTCCTTGGAAGAAACATTGTGTTACGGAAATTCTTTAAGATTTTTAGGAAAGGGTGGTAATACAAAAGAGATTTTTTTGTTAATTTTATAATTGGTTTTTAAGATATTCAAAGACAAAATTCTTTTATTTATTTATTGATTGATTGATTGATTGGATCTGAGGTCTTACACTGCCTGATACTTGGCACTCCATGCTAAGTCTCTCTGAAGGTCCCTCATTCTCTGACTGTCATAGTTATTGTCACTTTGTCAGGCAGCACACAAGCGCTGGGATTAAGTCCCAGGCAAATGTTAATGGAAGAATTAGCCGAACTGATTTCCAAAGGACTTGAGCATTTCCTGCAGCAGGGTATCCTCAACAGGAATAGAGCCCTGTTTAGTTCTCAATGCCTCACTTCACTGAGGATGAAGCTGCTTTGCAATTAAGTCGCTCTTTGCATCTTTTTGCATAGGGGTGCTGCAGATTGTCACCTCATGCGGTAGCTTTATTTATTTATTTATTTTTGACAATAGCAGATACAGCTGTCAAGTAAATTGATGGGTTAAAAAATAGCATAATTTGAAAATGAGTTGCCCATTAACTATATTTCTCCCACAAGCTTATCTGGAATACCAAATAACAGCTGTAGCTACAGGAACATTAATTAATACTGACTCATGAAAGACCCTGGCTATTGTGTGTGAGGACATAAAGAGATCTTACAAACAGTTTCAAACTGTTTATAGATCTGGAATCAGTGCTAGGGAAGTGATGCCACTATTAATCCTAACCACGAGTATCATAGCTAATAGCACTAAACCAGACAAAAATATATCTTGTGATCTGCAAGTCTTAGTTTCTCACTTATTTACATGTAGACCTGAAGATGATCTCATGGGGTCTGTTGTTGTACAGAACAGTAGGAAAAGGAACACATAAAATGAAACAAAGTGGTCCTCTCCAGATTTTCCATTGTGAACAACGCTCTACGTGCTGTTTGTAGTCCCAGGTTTTGAATTTTGTCATTTTCTTGCTGGTTTTGTTACTTCTGGCACTGTGCTCTGTTGGTAAGCACAAGTGTGAGACATGCATTATGGAGGAAACATTTGTGCTAGACAAGCTTTGCTCAGGCGTTTGAGAACTTTTGTCTGTTTCATTCAAGTCAAAGAACCCACCATACTTACCATCATGTCTACACATAGACGATGTACCAAACAAGGTTATGTGTTGGTCAACTGATAGAAATGTGAAAAGAGGCTTTTGAGAAACTAACCTAGTGTTTGATATCCATGTAGGGGTTTACCATCCACAGGAACCTAGAGAATAACTAATCTGTAGCCACCAGTGACAGGGGCCCCTGGAGATTTGTGCTAAGGAAAGTGTATGTAGTCACATGATCTAAGAGGTCTCTACCTCTTGTATATCATGTGGGCATAAGATGGGCTTTACCATTAATTTATTTCAATCTAGTATCTCTGCCAAATGTATTAAGAGGAAGTATTTCAGATTTTAAATGTCCTTCACTGTGGAATTTTAGAATAGAAGCCATGATAGCCTGTCTCTGTGTCCTTTCTCTGGTGACAAACTGTGGCCAATACATTTAACTGTCACTATTGAAGTCTGAAAGAATCACAGAAAGATCTTTACAAGTGTTTTTGTTTTTGTTTTTATTATTCTCTCCTTTAGCAAAACTTTAAAAGAAATGTGAAGGCAAGTTTTAACTGATCACTGTTTACCAATCACGGAGTGTGAGAGAGGAAGGATTCATAGGGAAGATGAATAGAGCTAACTCTTATTTCCCTCCGTTAACCTGGAGCTAGCAGAACACAGATGGGTGAGAGCAACAGACGCTATTCAGATTTCACCCAAATTAATAGTTACAAATTCCCTTTCCATCAGATTTTTTTTTTATCAGGGAAGTTAATGAGAAGCAAATTGGTTGATTTGAGCTATACCTCCGGTCTCTCTCACGGATCTCCCTTGGGAACAGTGCTAATGAAAAATGAAATAACCCAGGACTGGTGACACTCTGCAGCAGACCAGGAGAGGCTTACGTTTCTGGACTCTGCGGGGCTGTTATCTATAAAACAGAACAGGAAACTGGAGACATGCATAAATACATATAAATGGCAAAAAATAAAATTGAATTATAGATAAAGGATTATTATTTTAATATTTGACTATTTAAAATTTTATTAATGAATAAACTTTATTGCAGGAAGGTGTCAAACTTCCTTTTAAATAGCCAGGTTTTTACCCATAAATGAATGCTGCTCTTAGCTGCCATCAGAGATTTTTGGCAGTGGGCAGCAGTTAGCACAGAAACTCACAACTGCTCAATGTGTGGAGAATGAGTAGCTGCTGACAGAGAGACCTCCAGTGAGGTTCACCCTCACTGGATATCCATCACCCCTATGAAACTGAGTGAACACCAAAGAAAAAGGAGCAGAAAGGATGTAAAAGCCAGAGGTTGGAGAGCAGTATCTTCAAGATACGAAGCAGCCATTCCTTGCACCCTCCACAGTCTTGGTTACCTGTACACATTGTGCCTGTCACCAATTTACCACTTGTGGGGGAGGGCTTCATAACACCCATTACTCACTTTGGCTCTATGAGTTGTTCAGAATATGAAGGTAGAGATAGAGACAGGTATGGGGTAGAGGGTAAGTGACAAAAAAAAAAATCTAGCACATGCATATATAAAACAGTTAAAGAGTGAAAAACTTAAAAAATCAAAGAAAATCACAGGTACAGGAAATATTTTCATTTTCATTTTAGGACACTGAAATTTTAGCACTAGGGGAAAAGATGAGGGATTTTTAAAGCTAAAAGATTAATATGAAGAAATTTATTTAATAAATAATTATTTGGAAATTGACATCTAATATACTATGTACTAAAAGGTGAAATTATGCCTATTATCGTTAACTATGTATATAAAACTATATGTAGGATGTGTATATCATATTGCATATAAAATTTCACATTAATTTAAGAGTTTGTGAGTTCTTTAACTACTAGGGATCACTAGTAAGCTGATAGAGAATTAGTACTTCTTTCCTCTTTTGATGGCCTTTTATTACTGACAGTCTTAAATAGCTACATGACAACTGTTAAAAAATTATAAGAGAATTAAATTAACTGAAATATTTTAGTTGTTCAAAACAATAAATACATTATTATAATGCTATTTAAGATTCAATCCTATATCTGTAGGAATTAACTAGAAATTCAGTTCTTACATAAGTACACAAATAACTGGATTGTTATTGAGAACACACATACATCTTTAACTCACTAATATGTATTTCTCCCTTTTGCTTGGAGAAAGCAAGATAATAATGAGTAATACTTGAAATGACTATTCCGATTTTGAACACAATTTAGCATTGAATCAAGATTTGATAGGGAAAAGCAAAGTCTCGATAGACAGAGGAGTAAATAAGCAAAGAACGATGGGAGAATGATGGGGAGACATAAAGTTTGTCGTTTCAGATCTAGAAATCACCTCTCCGTCCTCACCACAGAAAGCAGGTTTTAAATATAACAGTGACCTTCGTGTACATGATGTCACTGTAAATTTCTGCTTTTCCATGGCAACAGTGGCAGTTAATTCTTAGTACCTGTTCTCTCCTTACTTTTATGAAAGCATCTGCACCTGACACAACACTGATGCCAGTGCTTCTGGGTCCCCTGTTTACCACTGCTTGTACAACCCCTCCCCCGGAGTCACTGTCCCCTATGAAACCCTTCCTCCATAGTCACTGTCCTCTATAAACCCCTCCTTTATAGTCACTGTCTCCTATACAACCCTTCCTCCATAGTTACTGTCCCCTATACAACCCCTCCCCCAGATTCACTCTCCCCTATATAACCCTCCCTCCATAGTCACTTCCTCTATACAAACCCTCCCCCCAGAGTCACTGTCCCCTATACAACCCTCCTCCATGGTCACTATCCTCTATACAACCCTTCCTCCACAGTCACTGTCCCCTATAAAACCCCTCCCCCATAGCCACTGTCCTCTATAAAACCCCTCCCATTATCTATACAGAAATTCTTCAGTACTCACTCTACTGATTTGCAGGTCAGTCAAGTGCTCTCTCACTGAGTGGCACTCCCCTACCTTAATCTAACGTTCATGGTTCTTAACTTATCTTGATACATACAAAATTATTTCTGTGAAGCTTTTCTGATAGCAATTCATTTCAGTTTGGTTGAGACTATCCTGTAACCCAAGCTGTGGTAGAACTCACTGTGTAGCCCACAATGGCCTCAAGCTTAGGGTGGTCTTTCTTAGACTCTCAAGTGTTGGGAATACAGCTATAAGCCACCACAGCTGGTCAAATTTCTTATAGTTGTTCTAAGACCTTTGATTTTACCAGATCAAGGGGGTCATTTCTAATACTGATGGGTGAGTTGACTCAGGTGACAAGACAGAGAAATAGAAAAATAATATTATTTGATATTTAAAAATAGCGAGAGCTGTGACAATGACCATACGTTAGGAGATTCCTCTCTCAGCTTGCACTTCAACCTATGTGGTCACTGTGCTGGTTAGGACTTTGTCAACCTGACTACGTTAGAGACATTTGGAAAGAGAAAACTTCTATTGAGAAGTGAATTCATCAAATTGAGCTTGTGGGCAAGTCTGTGGGGGTATTTTCCTGATTTTAATGATTTGTGGTGAGGGCTCTGACTACTGTGAACATGGTTCTGCAGTACAAGAAGATAAGCTGAGAAAACCAGAGGGAGCAAGGAAGCCAGTAAGTATCATTCTTTCATGGCTTCTGCATCCTGCTCCGCGCTGCCTGGTCCCTGCCTCAAGTTCCTTCTCTGACTTCTCACAGATGGGCTGTAAGCGACAAGGTGACATAGTTCTTTTTCCCTTTAATTTTTTTTTTGTCATGGTGTTAGACACAGGAATAGAAAACAAATCAGGACAGCCATACAGTATCTATGTTAACTCAGCTCTCCCTAATGACTGTGAATGTACAGGCCAATATTAACTTTGCCTTCCCTAGTAGAATGTGAATGTACAGGACAGAGGCCATTCACTAAGAAATCCTAGGCACCACTTGTAAGCTGCAAAGAGAATTGCCCATAGATTTTCATTGTAACCCACTCTGTTGATAAGTCCATACAAATACCATTGTCCAGGTAGTGGTTTAAGGGGTCACATTTCCTTTTGAGTCTTTCTAATCACTTCTGTCTCTCTGCTTCATTGCCTGGCTGTTCTTACCCAGCATACATTTTGCCGATTAATCTCAGCTGTTTTCAAGTACCTGATCTGTGGATGTCAGTTTCTCTGCCATGTTTGACCCATTATTCTACACAGAGCTGATAGACTGTGTTTGTCTAGATCCTCCAATTTTTTTCCCTCTGGTTTTGGAGGAAAGAGATGACCCTGTGGCCTCAAGTCTCTCAGACTCTAGCAAAGGTCCTGGATGATTAGTCTTTAGATCTTGAATCCCACTGTTAGGGTAGAGTGATGACTTTTAAGAGTTTTTCATGTAGCTCCAGACACTGAAGTAAATATATTCATCCTCTACTCAGAGTCTCCCTTACTCCTGAAGTGGGGTGGGTAAAGGCACAGTGTCGTAGTACAAATGTTAATGTGTGAATTGATTAATTTTAACCATTTCTCCAGCATTGCCCTGATAGAAGCCCAATAAAACTTCTAGTGAAAATATAGAATAAGGTAGATGTTAGAGGAAGAGATGACATTATTATAACTAAGGGAATTTTACTTTGGGCAATTTTAAGCTCTTTCTTTTAGTTTGACTCTGTGTGGCCTTCAAGGGGATACTGAAGAAGAAACTGAGAACACATGGTGGGACTCTGCATTAGGTCTGATTCCTGGTACAGACAGTCACACATTGTGGTGCTGACTTACAGATGGAGTAGAACCAACCAAACCCCAACCCAACCCAACCAAAGCCAACCCAACCCAACTCAACCCAACCCAACCAACCAACCCAAACCAACCAAACCAACCAAACAATCAAACAACCAAACCAACCAACTAACCAACTAACCAACTAACCAAATAACCGAATGACCCCTCTATCTTATCCAAGTAGAGTAAAAAGAAGGTGATGAAGCAAGAACACTGGGGAGGGGATGCTGAGAGGGGTACCAATACTCACTAAGACTGGAGCAGTGAAGTTTACTAATGGTTTCCAGGGTATACTGACCATGGTGATAAGAGAGTATTTTTCAAGTTATTGAAAGAGTAGATTTTTTAGTGCCCTTCTCTCTCTCTCTCTCTCTCTCTCTCTCTCTCTCTCTCTCTCTCTCTCACACACACACACACACACACACACACACATTGGTAAAACAATAGACATACTCATTAGTTTTATTTAATTGTTCTATGTTGTTTACATGAATCAAAACATCACATCATGCTACATAGGTTATGGAAGTTAAGAGCACTGGTTGTTCTTCCAGAGGTCTTGAGTTCAATTCCTAGCAACCACATGATGGCTCACAACCATTTGTAATGGGACCTGATGTCCTCTTCTGGTGTGTCAAAAATTGGGATACCCTTTCCCTCAAATGTGTCAGGTATTATTTATATTTATTAATTAAAATAAATTTAGTATCACCATAAGTGAAACACAGAGACATGATAAAAAGTGTTGATATTACATAGTCTGGAAGATGGAGGATTTTTTCTTTACCAAATTACATGCTGAAAGAAAGACTAAAAATTCAAACAACACAGTGCTGAACTTGGTGAAAGTTGTCCCTAAGAAATATCAGCAACGATGGCAAATACTTAGCCAGCTCTCATTCTTTAGCAAACTCCCCTGCATACACTGGGCCTGTTAACGGGAAAATAAAAGAGCTGTATATATTACATAATAAGATAAATTGTCCAGTTGTATTTCTTCTCCCCAGAAAATATACCTTGAGAACATGGGCTCACATTTGTAGAGTGAATGAGAGCTAATTATAAGAAATCACCCTTCTGGAAGGTTTTCTGGGAAAAGTCAAGCACTTTCTTTCCCATCAAATATTTAAGATTGGGAAGACTTAATTTTAATCCTACTTGATAGAGCTTGGGTCAACTCTAAAATTATAACATTTAAAGATCACTTCAAAAGGGTTTTCTTTTATGTAGATTATCCTTCTAGGCTTGAAAAAAGAAACATGTTATTATTTGAGGGCTTGCTCTATTGTTATCTGCTCCATGGCTTTTGTTAAAGACCATTAACCTATACCAGAAATAATCCCTTCTGTAGTTTTTCCTTTCCTCTGAACCTTAGAATACGGGCAGAGAAAATTCCTTTCTATTGTGTTTTTATTTTAAAAGCAACGCCACTTATATTTTAAGAGAGAAAGTATCTTTTACTCTAAGTCAACAACAACAATAACAACAACAACAACGAAAAGATAACATGGGACTTTCAAGAGAAGAGAAACCAGGAACTGCAGTGTATTTGAGTATTTGGTAATGTTGGTCTCTAGAGAAACTAAGTAGTCTGGTTCTCATTAAGTAATAGATCTCCAGACCCAGTTCCCACCTAAGTTCCGACTCAAAGTTAACGAAGTGCAAAAGACATTCAAAATGGAGTGACAAACACGGGAACGACACTGTCTCCTGTTGCTCTCCTGTCTCCACATATCCCTCTTAGGACCCTGTTGCTGTAAACTGTGCAGAGGCTTAGGCAGCGAAGTCCCAGTCTGCATAGGCAACAAGCCTGCGTCCTTCACTACCCATGCATGCGTATCCACTAATGACAGCCAACCCGGCCATCAGACACTACAATTCCACATAGACCTTTCACTAAAATAGATTATTTCAGCCTCGTTGGTCACAGATTCTGTAGTTTTCCAGTGATTCATCTTACTATTAATAATGTCAGAGAATTTTAGGCCCTTGAATTAAATAATGATAAATAGGAACCACGGAGTGCGCTAGGCTGAGGCAGCGCTGTTTATTTCAGCTCGCAGCGCTGTCAGCCCTGATAAATCGGATCCCTGAAATAGTTTGTAAAGTGCCGAATTGATGTGGCCGTGGCTGAGGGAGAGAATTAATGTTACGAAATAGGTCTGCAACCTAGATTGCATGAAAGCTGAGCAAAGGCTTTTTCTATAAATGCTGCTTCTGTGGACGAAATGGTTGCCATGCTGGAGTAATGTGCTTGTGTGATCTGAGGAGGCGACAGGTCAACGAAGCAGTTCAGTCAGGCCTGCAAGGACCCAGCTAGGGGTGGGGACGGGGGTGGGGGACCACAGGCAGGGTTGCTCATTTATAATGGGAAACAGGAAGGATGAAGGACGCAAACCACAGGAGAGAAATGAGTTTGCGTTAAGAGCGACCCCGCATGCTCAGTTCTAAATGGCAGTGCTTATGAGCTCCTAGTCATAGAAAGAGTCCTCGGAGCCACAGGGAACTGAAAGCCCTTCTCATTGCTTCAGCCCAGGCTGGGGATGGTTTCAGAATGTATCCTCAGATTCGGTTTACTTGTTATCCCTGTCTCAGTAGCCATTTACAGAGAAAACAAATTCATTCTCTCTCTCTCTCTCTCTCTCTCTCTCTCTCTCTCTCTCTCTCTCTCTCTCTCTCTCTCTCTCTCTCTCTCTCTCCCCCTCTAGAGCACTGTACACACAATGCAAGTACTTCACCACCATATCCCCTTTCTATTTGAGACAAGATCTAACTGTCCCAGCTCACAGCTGACTGGTTCTACACTGGCCAGGCACGTTTTGATTTTGGAATTTTCTGCCTCAGCCTCCGGAGTAGCAGGTGTTAGAAAGCAAAAGAGGAAAGATTTCTCTCTCTCTCTCTCTCTCTCTCTCTCTCTCTCTCTCTCTCTCGTTTCTATCTTTTCAAGTGACAATTTTGGAAAGGGTAAGATCACACAAGGAAGACAGCAATTTGGCACTGTATAATCCATTAGTAGCATTGAGTATTGTTAGTGTACAATGACCAGTTTCAGGGTCCTAGTAGCTGTTTATGTCATCACCTGCAGTTGTCAGATACGCCAGGTGTGTGTTGCGGATGAAAGGGCCTCCAGTCACCTCATATCTGTCCCTCTGTCCTCTCTGACTTCTTTCCTGTGTTCTTCTCTCCCGTTCTCTCTCTCTCTGTCTCTCTGCATGTCTGTCTCTATCTCTCTCTATGTTCCCACTTCTCTCCCTTCCCCAATAAAAATCTTACACCAGATCTGTCGTGAGCCATAAATTTTCAGAGTATACAATGACATACCCATCAAAAATACTCTACCCCTTACTTGCTTACATTTAAACTTATAACAAAACACTTATAATAATTAAATATATATGTATATATACATATGTGTGTGTATGATTCAACTCTCTCTATATATGTGTATATGTAGCTCAGATTCAACTCTCTATATGTGTGTATATAATTTGGATTTAACTCTGTGTGTATATGTGCATCCGATTCTCATTTTCAAAATTATATATAGATCTACTAGAAAACAATTATTTTTAGACAGCGACCATGTGGCCCTCTTTCATCCTGGCTGGTGACCTCATTATGATAATAGTGACCACATGGCTGGCAGCCTGTCATGTGACTTTACTGCCTTAAGATGACCACATGGTATAAAGCAACGATTGTAAAATTTCTGAGTCATAATGAATTCTGTGTTTATGATTATATAGCTTTTTAGGCTAAGAAAGCAACAAAACTCAAATATTTTAGGTTGGTATGGACTTTTGTGTGAATAGAAATTTAAGGTTATATTTGCTACAATATACTGTATACATGACTCAATTCTGGTTTAGAATACATTGTATATGATGATGAAGTTTCAAGGCTATAAAGTGTCTATTTAGATTAACAAAAGCTAATTTAAGATGTATGTTTAACTGCTTTTCTAATTGCTCCAAACCAAGCTGCTATAAAATTTATTTAAGTTACAACATATGCTTGACAAAAAGGTATATTTGATAATCAAGATATATAAACTCCTATGGTATACTCTGTTCCCAGTAATATTTGTCTAGCTCCTTTGTTTTTTAAGATTTAGCTATTTGGGTAAACTAGCCATACAGAAAACTACAATGACCTATCAATGTGCAGTATTAAAGAGTTAGTAAATTTGTCAGTTTCTGTATGATCTGTATCTATGATCAAAATTTATTTTGACATTAAAAGAGCTTCAACTTGAAAATCATGACTTTTAAGGCAAAACTTAAACTCCTAGTCTTATAAAAACTACTGAATTATTGTAACCTATTAAGGATAATTAAGAAAAGCACATTGTCAGTCAGTTACCTATAAATAATCAAAATTTTTAATGCACTCAGAACTATGGTTGTAGTCACACTAAGATCTAATGTAAGTAATCACAAGAAAAAGTCTTATTTAGCTTCCTGTATGTATTTTCAAAGTACATAACCAGCAATGTTTGTCTACTTAGGTCTAGTTTAGATAGCTAGATAGTCCTCAAGCACTTCAGAGATCTGCAGAATATGGCATTTAAAATGTTTGATAAAAAAAGCTTTTTGTGATAGTATACATCTGTTCCTCGAAACACCCTTAATCTTCTCCAAAGAAGATGTTAGATGCAGAATACCTTCTACCTGGAGCTTCCTTTAAATGGGCAAAACAAGCAAGTAAGCAGACAGACAGATTGCCCTTTACCTCAACCGCTGACAGCATACTGTCCAAACTGTGGACAAGCAGGAAACTGGGGAGTTGATTGCTCAGCTTTGCCTAGACAAGGTAGGACAGTCCCCCCAAGTTCCTAGTCCACAGGCTGGTCAGTCTGTGTCATTCTTAATAGATTTAGGAGCTGCTCAGTCTTATTCAGATGACATGTGTCCTTCTCGGGTCTCCGATGAAGTTGAAGACTAGGCTAGTGATTGGTTAGTTTAACAGCAACAGCCAAGGCTTCAGCTGCCTTCTCAGTTTTCTTCATGTGTAAAAATAAAATAAGGCCTCAGGCCTCACCCTCTTAGAGCTGCTACTGCTAGGTCTAGACACAGTTTACCTCATTACCAGACTCAGAAAGGAGATGAATTCACCAAGCAGACCTCAGAGTAACTTTTTGTTCCCCATTTCTTTAAAGAAACTCTCTTTACAGGGGCTGCTCCCAGTCATCAACCACCTGTGTCTCAAGGCAAATGCTTGGATAGAAAAAAAATAAATGTAGTTTCTGTAAAGTCTGAGGGAATGAAAGCTTAGGTTGGGAGGATCTAAGAAAGCATTTCAGGGTCTAAGAAGGTGTGTAAAATGCACATCGTGAAGGTTGGAGGATGTGAAACTTAAATGGCCATAAGAGGGTGATTTAAAGTCTATAAAAGGAATTAAAACCACCTTGGATTTTCTTCACTCCCTATGCTACTATTATATTAGGATTTCAAGAGTTCTGACTTTTAACTTAATCAATGGAATACTGATAAACTATTAATCTATCTCTGGTTAAGTATGACTACTATTAGAGTCAGAAGCTCGAGATTTTGAATTTTCTTTGGTTGTCTTCTAAGTATAGACTTAAATATGTTTCATAAACACCCAGTCTTCAGGAAAGCGGGAAGAAGCCTCTCTTTCACTTTCTGAAAATCAAGATCAAGTGAGCTTTTGCCCCTTCTGCTCCATGGAAAACTCTGTCTTCCCTAAGCTCTCCTTAAAGAGTGTTTTTTGCTTTTAACTCTAAATCATTTTCCAAACTTCTACAATGACACAAAGGTGTGAGTCTCCTGCCTTTTGCTACAATTTCAGTACAGATTACAAACAATGGTAATGCTAACATATCTAGAAGTTGTCTCTTCGTGAAAACGTAAAAAGATTCTTGTAGCTTCAGGGAATGGACTTGAATCCATCCCTCATGGTTCACAAGGACTCCAGATAAATACCACTGTCAATCAACAGCCTAAGATTCCCCCTACCCACTGCCTATACTCTGGTTTGGGTACGGCCCTCAAAACAACTACCTTGGACCTAAATGTTTCAAATATATACCTAAGAACTATTTTCTTCCTACAGTCTTTAACATTATGTTCTGCACCTAATTTATGTAGACACATGTATGTTCCAGGATCCTGCCAGATCCAGGTGTTTCCCCAAATCTTCATCCAACACAGCTTCAAAGTGGTTAGCTCTACATGGTCTATCCTCAGACTGCTTCAACTCAATCTGCACTTTCCTAGCCCAAGATGGTCCCACAGAGCCTGGACAATGAGCAAAACATCCAGCTCTCCCAGGACTTGACCACCATCCCAGTTTTCTTAAGGTCTGCAAAGATGTCATTGTCTTCAGGCAGCAGGAAATAGTCTAAAGAACACAACACTCTCATTCCCGCCTCACCATCTTCCCTTTCTAGTTCCTCATTCCTTTCAATTAAACAAAATAGGATGAATGTTAGTATGTAGGTGACCCCACTGGCCTGCTCTCCAGGAACTAGCCAGGTAAGCTACCTGTGTGCTGCTGATCAAAGGGTTTCCAACCATTCCAGATCCCCTTTGCTCGGTCCTTCTCCCTCTATGTCCCCTCCTTCTGTTTCCCTATTTGTCTGCTTCTATCTTTCTTCCAACCCCGAGTTCGCTCTCCCCTTGCCCCAATAAACCTCTTGCACAGATCTGTTGTGTCACATAATTTCTCAGGGGAACATATTGTCATGGGCCTGCCAAGGTATCCAACCCACCTTCTCACTTTTATCCTATTAAGTATGATCCCCATGCCTTGTAGCATTACCCTACGATGTAAGTTTGAGGGCCATTTTACTTGTTGAAAAGAATCAATATCTCAATGACTCTAGATGTGACAACTAACAAAAAAGAACTCCTAAAATACAAACACACACACACACACACACACACACACACACACACAATACCAACCAAACAAAAAAAACCAGTAAGAGAGTAGGTGGACAAAGGATCTGAGTTCTGTTCCCAGAATGTACACGGTAACTATTATAAACTGTCTTCTGACCTGCATATCCACGCCATAGCACATGCCTATATCCCACATATATATGTATGCACATATGCAATTAATTGATTAACACATCACATAGGTTATTTTCAAAAAGGTTCTGAATAGGCAAGTCACAGATGACTCTATCATCAATGTAAAGCAGAAAAATCAGATCAACTCTTCGTGAAGATTTTCAGGTGGGTAAAGATTGAGCAGTGAGTAAATGGAGCTAATGGGAAACAGGGTAACATGGGGTTGCCAGGATGACCCTTCTTTGTACACACTCACTGAAGAGATTTTCATGAGCATTTCCTCTTGAGAAGATTGTAGCGGAGAAGCAGAATAATTGAACCACTCACATAACCTCTCATGGGTCCCTGATATTAAAAAAGTTCAAAGCATTTTATCTTTATCAAAATAGACCAAAATGCTAGCACTGACTAGGAGCCTCATACCAGGATGGCTTGCCTCAACTTTCAGTGATAAACAGAAGACATGGTTCCTTAAAACTCCTAGAAACATAGGCTAGAACTAGACAATGTTTAAAAACAACATGTTGGTGTGATGGTCAGTTTTGTCTGTCCCCCTGACATGATCTAGACTCACCTAGGAATTGAGTATTAATGAGGGATTGTCTAGACCAGGTTGCCCTGGGGATATATGTCCATGAGACTGTCTTGATTATATTAATCGATATGGAAAGGCTCAGGCCTCTATGAGTGGCATCATTCCATGGCTCTGGGTCCTGGATTTCATAAGAACGAAGCAAGCCGAATAGTAGGGGTGTATGCATTCATTCTCTGTCTGCTCTTGACAGTGGACTAGCTGCTTCAGGTTCGTACATTGACTTCGTTGCAATGAAGGACTGTAACCTGTGCTTTTCAGTTGGATATTTTACCACAGTGACTGGAAAGGAAACTATAACTCAGGGTCTAGAGAGAGATGTATTATCCCTTAAACTGTTTGCTGTAAAAGCATGAGAACTTGAGTTTGAATCCCCAGAGTTCACATAAAAGTTGGGAAACCAGCAAAGAACCATAATCTTAGCACTGGGAAGGTAGAGATGGGATCCCCAGGGCTGTTGGCCAGCCCTTCTGGCTCAGGTCTAATGATATACCCGATCTCAAAAATGAAGCAGAAAGCAGCTGAGGAGACCACATCCACATGTGGCCTCCAGAAAGGCAGACACACATATGCATGGGCACTTACAGGTACATGTATTCCAGTATACAACTCAGAGGGGAGGGGAGGAGAGGAGCAGGGAGGGAGAGGGAGATGGAGGGAGAGGGAGGGAAAGGGAAGGAGAGGGAGAAAGAGAGTGAGGAGAGCAGGGAGATATGAAACCAAATATGTAAATAATTGTGGATACATTCAAAATGTGGATATATTCAATCAATGTTTTCTATGTGTATCTCTGTGTATGCTTCTATGTGTGTGTATGTATGTATGTATGTATGTATGTATGTATGTGCGTGCATGCAAATGAAGTCTAGAGGTTGATACGGGTTGTCTCCCTTATTGCTCTCCACCTTACTTTTGGTTTTGTGACACAGTCTCTCACTGAACCTGGAGGTCATCAAGTGGGCAAGCTTTCTGTCCATTGAGCCCCTGGAATCTGCCTATATTTCCCTCCCCAGCACTGGGATTACAAGTGGATGCTGCTATTCTTGGCATTTACTTTGAACTTGGTCTCTAGTGGACTGAAATCACACCCTTATGATTTGGCAGAAAGCACAGTACTACTGATTGAGCCCTGTCTGAAGCCCAAGGTTTATCTTTTTTACAACCACGCAATGAAAAATAACAGTGCAAAGAGCTCATTCGAGACGATTGAGTCAAACGCAGTTGAGGTTTTCCATGCTGAGGGAGGACTGATTAAACCATAGAAATGTCAGCTTTAGGTGAACTCTGAATTCTTGCCCCTGTGAAGTGGCAGTCCCCTGTCGCACAGCTGCAGACCTGGTGGCCTCCCTAATTCTCTCATCTGGTTTGTGCAGCTCCCAGCAGGCCTGTTCCAGTCATTCCTCCTCTTGCTGTCAATGTTCTCTGATGCTAATTTTCTGCCTTACTGAATGGGCAGTTCTAATTAAGTACATCTAAGACTCGGATGTCAGTTTTTCCTCCACAGGGAGAAGGTACCATTTTTGTGGTAAGCCTTTCTTTCCTGGAGAATCATGTCATTTACATTCAAGATGATGGCTGTGTTCAAGACAGTTTTGCTGCTGGGAGTCTGATCTCCAAATTGGCTTAATACTCCTCGATTATGATTGAGTTAGAAGAGATGAACCAGTGATCTGGGATTTAAAAATCTTAGAAAGATACAGGGCTTGGGCAATGTTTTTTTTTTTTTTTTTTTTTTTTCTGACCTGAGTTAATTTGTCTTGGCTCGTTTACATCACCACAAGTTTAGTATTGACTGTTCAAAATAGTAGCTGCCTGGTATATGGTTAAGTCAGGGCAGAAAACCTAAGTGAAAGGAAGGGAAAAATCAAATATGCAATTTACTCGATTACTCAAGATATTCGTGATAGAAATGAAAGGGAATGTGTGTCCCTGACTTGTCAATCATGTAGCTTCCTGGTTCACAAGGGGAGGCATTGATTTCGAGTGTCATCGTGGGGTGATGGATAGATGGATGCAGACGAAGTCCCTCTGCTTCTGCTGATTACGCCTATGGCCACCCAGCTGGACCCATGTTTTACATATTCAATTTAAAGCACATGGTTAGTTAGGCTTGCTGAAAGGTTCTGTGCCCTGTACATTGGCCCCCTGGATTTTTCTTTGCTCATTCTACCCACTTTGACTTTGGCAAAGATCTCAAATTGGGGGTAATCTTGTGTGTCCTGTAAGCTCCCTCACATGGTTCAGTGAGTACAAAATGTGGCAGCAAGCAAGGCGTTGTTAAGTGTAATGGACATGACATGTCAAGAGCAATAAACCAGAGTATCCAACAGACTCCCAGTGGTCCTTGTATGAACAGAGTCAGAGACTGGTCTGACGTCAGCCCTGGGCACTTTCCTGTGAGGAAGGGAGACAGTAGCCCACCAGGCTTTCTATCCATTGAACGTAAATCTTAAGCAGAAGAACAAGTTTCCAGCATGACAAACTGGATATTAAAGAGGCACAGACTGTATCGGTTTAGGAAGAAAAATTAACAACTTAGAGAGTAATCAAGATGGTAACTATAAAAAAGATGTTGAACATTTAAAACGCAGAGAAAGTCCTCTGCTCCCAGAATGCTTTCTCTGTGCTAAATAAGGGTAAAATCACGCAGGTCCAGTTCTGAAGCTTGAGGATAGAGATGCTGTTTTTTTTCTCACAGTCTCAATGTCCAGTGCCCCTCCCCACTCCCACGCTGCAGTAACTACAGCCTTCACTATACGGTCTCATACACTAAGGTCTCTCCTACCTGCTCAGGGCATTTGCGTCTGCTCTGACTGGTGGGCTGTCTGAAGTTTTGTCCATGCTCTCTGAGAGCTTCCATTTTTTTAAATCTTGATAATATCGCCTTAAACATTGTTGTCCATGAAGGGTATTGCCTGCTGTCCTTTATTCTTTCATGCTATGATGGCAATATAACAAAGTCCACAATTGTTGCATAGTCCTTACCTCTGTTGTGAGGTCTTCCTTTTCTCTTCCCCCCTCCTGCTTCCTGTCCATCCCCCATTCACCTCCCTCAACTTCTCTCTGAAATGGAATTCTCCCTAGACTGCACAGGTTGGCCTCAAATACCTAAGGAGCAAGCCAGTTTTCTAGGTCAGGCTCCTGAGTAGCTGGTTCCTGTCTCAATTACCTTTACAAACGCAAGAACAAAACCAACCCGTCAAGCAAGCAAGCAAACAAACAAATCCCCCAAACTGAAGAGTTAAGGTGTCATATTAATGGAGGAATTTTGATTTTAATTTTTAAAGGAATATTTAACTATTAGTGTGGGTGTGGATGTACGCGTGTATGGCCCTATCGCAGCATGTGTGTGAAGATCAAAAGGCAGATTTGTGTAGTTCTATCTTCATACTTTATAAGCGTTTCAGGGTCAAACTGGGGTCAAATAATAGCCACTCCGCAAGCCCTACTCTAATGTGCTTTTGCTTTTGCTTTCCATATGCATAAAATTAAGCACCATCCAGGCATTCAGAGAATATCCGCTGAGCGATTCCGTGATCTCCCCTTCATCCCTGTTGCGTGACATCATGGCGCTTGGAGATCCAGTCGGCTGCTGAAATGAGAACACCGAGAGGATGTTCCGATACCTCCACTGCTCTGCTGTGCCTGGATCTAATCGTATCTGTTTTCTTCTAAGTGTTTATAGTTAAGACCCATGAGACTAGGATGCAGAGGACACAGCAGAACGACTCCAGCAAGATAGCAGAGAAGACGGCAGAGCTCTGGACGAGCGAGGGAGCGGACACGGAGAAGCCAGGATGAGCCAGGCACACCGGGCTGTGCCTACCATCACAGCTTAACCTTCCTCTCCTCAGCTACTCCTCGCTCTTCTCTTTCCATCTTCGGTCAAGTGGCTCATACAATATTTTTATTCTTCACAGGTTTGCTTTTAAAACTAAAACAAATGCGTATCATATAAAAATTAAATAACGTATGTACATATCATACAATGTTTTCCTCATTTTTCCGTCCATTCTCACAGACTCAGATATCAATCCCTTCACCCGGGAGAGAGAACGGCTTGGTAGCGATTTGGTGTACACAATTTCAGGCAATTTTCTATCCATGTTTGGATTTTCCATTGTTTCTTTGTACTATGTATTTTATTGATTTCTGCTCTCTTCTCATTTCTTATCCTCTACGGTTTAGGGGTTCACACTTCTGTTCTCCCAGTGTCTCCTGGGATTGAATGTTTAACTTGTCACCTCGGGTTTTTTTTTTGTTGTCGTTCTTTTTTTTTTTAATTCCATGAACATTTGAGGATAAATGTCCTCTACCAAGTCCTTCTGCAGCAAACAGCATGTTTCAGTACAGTCCTGTCTGGGAATTTTTTTCCAATTATGATTATGATTTTGTTCTTCCAGTAAGAAAATATCTACAAGTGTTTTTCAAAGTATCATCTGGGTTTGCTTTTAGACATTTGTAATTCATCCTAAGCCAGCTGTATTTCACCTTGAGAATGGGATTGCTACTCTTTGATGCCTGTGAATGGTCAGTGTCAACTTCTACATATCCTTAGCACACATCTTCCAGCAAGTAGGTAGACTTTTTAATGTCTCTATAGTTCCATTTGGGTTTGCTTTTGTATACTCTGATATCTCTAGATATTAAAAAACTCAGAAGGGGTTTAATTAGAAGATCCCCCTTGTACATGATTCTATTAGTTATATTTCTTGTTTTGGTGACAAAAAAAAAAAAAAACCTGGCCAGACAGACATGATTCAAGAAGGAATGATTTACTGTGGCTTAAGTAGCCAGAAGCAGAGAGTGCTGAATCCTTGTTACCCAGCTTGTTTGCTCCTTTTCGTTCTGCCCATGGTATGGTGGCCAGCCACAATGGGAGGATTGTCTCTCTTCAATTAACCTGATCTAAGTCATCCCTCAGAAACATACCAGAGGTTTGGCTCCTAGGTAGCTCTGAATATTATAACCTGACAATTGAGGTTAACCATCATAATTATATACAATAGTCAACCTTTCACCGAATACAGTGAAAGTTATATAATCACATTTAAAACTATTTACTTACATTAATTTAATGTGTATGAGTGTTTTACCGGCATGTATATAAAGGTAACACGAATGTGCCCAGTCTGGAGAACTCAGAGGTGGGTGTTGGGATATCCTGGAACTGAAATTATACATAGGCAGTTGTGAGCAGCCATATGGGTGCTGGGAACTGAATCCCAGGCCTCTGCAGGAGACAGTGCTCTTAACTACTGAGACATCTCTCCAACCCTCAGATATGTGCTTTTAAGTTTATTATTTGATCTTAGTCAGATGAGGAGGTTCACACCTACAATTCCAATACTCAAAAAGATAGTGAAGGGAGATCCCCACAAGGTTAAAGCCAGTCTGGGCCACACTGTGCCCCAGGGTAAGATCTTGTTCATCAACCCCCTCCCCCTATAAAAACTTTAAATTTACTCCTCACCGTATCTGCCTCTTCATGATAACGTCAAAAGAGCAACATCAGTACTCATGTCACTTTGAGAATTAAATGAGTTAATATGTTAAAATCATTCAGCGCCTAATCAGAGATAGGCCTTGTAAAGGTATGATAACCAAATCAATTACAATTGATGCTGAGGTCACTGCCACTGCTACCTCTAGCATTTCTGCTCCGATGACTCTACCATGACTTTGAAACATTAGTGGTTTTTTCTTGGTGCTTTCTCTAATCATTTGAACTGTATTAGCTAACATATTTAGATTACTCTTTATATTTTGAGGCTCCCATATCCTGACTTTAACCTGTTCCTTAAAACAACATTACATGACATTCTTTCAAAGTTAAAAGACAACAAGATTAAGACACCAAGTCATATGAGAATTTCAAAATTTCATGTGACAAGATTAGCCCACTTAGGACCACAGTGGGTTGTTGAAGTGTGTACTTGTGTGTGTACACGTATATGTTTTAACAAATACACAACTTCTCTTACAAATGGGAGTCTAACCCTCCTTGTTTCAATAAATTTGGGTGTAGCATTCAAATTCCCAAAGGAATGTGACAGGGACTGAGGACTGTCCATCGGATTATAAGGTGGATTTGTAGGAACCACTGATTTCCTTTTTATTTATTTTTTGCCTGTATGGTCTTTGTGTTATGAAATACAATGTGACAGTGGCAGAGTTGGCGTGGTACTTGTAGGCCCATGCTAAGGAAACATGCCATTGAAAAGACCTAATATAAAGGGAGTTTATTTGGGGAGAAAAGGAGGGGAATGAGGCCTTGGAGAAAGGGTAGAGGCAGACAGACTGTAGCAGAGCCAAGGAGGGTAGAGAAGGAGAGAGGACAGAAAGAAGGGCAGAAAGAGAGAAAGATAGACCGTCCGGGAACATGTGGGGACAGAAAGAGAGAAAGAGAGAGAAGCAGGGTGACGAGCAGCCCTTCATAAGCCATACCTGGCAGTAATAGTGGCAGATAATGACATAAGCCATTGCTAATTCCTGGAAGGAGCCTAGCAGAATAGCTTGTAAGCTAACCCTCTGGGTAGCTTGAAGGCCAAACAATGGATGCTTATCCTGAGGTCGTTGAACTAAGTTCCCTGTGGCTTAGAATAGTGACAAAGTCAAATTTAGGGTGAAAGAGGAAGAAAGGAAACCTTAGTGAGCAGGAAAGAAATTAGCCCCAAGACACGGCTTGTGGTCCCTTTGGCTTCGCATGGTCTTTGCTTTGCTAATTAAATGCATTAAAACTTCTAAGGAAATTGTGGAGTAATAGGTCACTTCTCAGAAAAGTCTATAGCCCACTAGATATTAAAAATAGAAACATGTTTCACTCACTCGATGTAGATGCATCTGCCTGAGTAAGACTTCTAAGTTTAGATCCTTCTTGAGAAACTCTTGTGGCTGCCTGGACATTTTATAAATAATTTAGAATGTTAGCATGCCTTTCTTTGTCCAGAAAATGCCATCTCATAGCGGTATTTGAAATTATTTTCACAGAAGTGCCTCTCGAAATATCTTGTTCATTTGTGACTTGAGCGCCAGTGTAATGGCTACAAGGACACTTAGCACCACAGAGTATTGGTCCTGGATCAGTGCTCTTTGAGTGCAAAGTTTAATCAATGTCGTGGCTGAGTTTGCTTTCCTATCACAGGGATGATAGAAGTGACTCTGAAAAGAAACAAGAGAATAAAAGCTTACTAAGAAAGAATGCTTTTAGTGCTGGTTATTAAAGGAAAAAGACACTAAGTTGCTAATCCGGCAAGCATGACTCAGTGAAAAGATTTCCTGGAGCTCGGGACATGGCTCAGTCAGAAAAGGACTTTCCATGCGAGCATGAGGACCTGTGTTCAGATCACCAGCTGTCCCAATAAAAAGCTAAGTGTGACTCATGTGTCTGTCATCTCTATGCTTGGGAGACAGAGGAGTGAGGGCACTTAGGGCTTGCTGGCCATGCACTCCAGTCAAATTCAGTGGGAGAACTTGACTCAAAAACCATGGTAGAGAGTGAGAGAATACAGGCAACCGCAAACATTGGTCTATACACGCATGAACACACACGTGTACACGCATGTACACACACATGCACAGGGCTCCTTACATGAATCAGTAAGGCTGCTTTGTGCCTTTCAAATCATCTTGTGTTTAACCTGAAAGGCACCACTCACCTTTTTCATTAGAATGGTAAATTAAAAGGTTCACGGGAACAGCCTAGTTTGGTTTAAGTCCCTTCTCAGAAAATGTGAAGATTACTGTGATATAGAAATCAATATTTTTCAGCTACGGGGGTCTCTAATGTCTGGTGTATTTCCTCCCACTTTCCTTTTGGCTGTGGCTGTCCAGATTCCATCCTTCATAATCCTTAAATCCCCGGCTTATTTCCATCACCATAGAAACACCTGCGGGTGTGATCAGTTTTGATCAGCTGCAGACTCCCCTTTTGTGCCGGCTGCCAACCAAGCTCTTCTCAGTGTCAGCCAGAGAGACGACAGGGTGAGGGGGCAGAGGTGGAACCTGCCTGAAGAAAGCTCCTCTGCTTTCAAATCTGCCTCCTCCTCACAGAGAAATGAGCCCCCACGCACTCTCCCCCCCCCTCCATTTGCAATTGCTCGCATGCTAAGGTGCAGAGTCACGGAGGAAAAGCCTTGCAGAAGCATAGGAAGATCTCGGCATCCATCTACCTACTGCATCTCTCACCCCCTGCTCTCAATTTCTGTTTCCAAAATGGAGTTTCGCCTTACTCTTAAATTTTTCATTATGGTCAAAAGTACCTATCAGTGAATTTGCCATCTAAACCACCATTAAAATTTAAAACATTATGTATTCAGTCTCTCTCTCCCCCAACCCTCTGTGTGTGTGTGTGTGTGTGTGTGTGTGTGTGTGTGTGTGTGGACATTTTTTTAAAATGTCCAGTGTTGCTAAGGTTATTCATATTATTCTGAAACCAATCTTCAGAATAGTCTTCAGCTTACAAAACGTAAGAGCTCAGTCTGTCAAACAACTGCGCTTTTGAGTCAGGGCCTCAAGTCCAGGCTCCAACTTTTTATGTAGTTGAGGGTGACCTTTAATTTCTGATCTTCCTGTCTCCCACTCTCCAGTACTGGTATCATAGGTGTTCCACACCAGGTTTGTGTGGTGCTTGGAAGTCGAACCCCTAACCCAGGACCTTAAGCATGTTAAGAAAGGACCCTCCCAGCCTAGCCCCACTCTAAGAACTCACCGGTCTACCTTCTGACTCTGTTATTTTGACAACTCTAGGAAGTGCCCATACCTGGAATCCTGCAGCGTTTTCCTTTTTGTGAATGATTTTTTTTCTGTTCATCTTAATATTGTCAGGATTGATTTATGTTACAGCATTTGAGAATTTTCTCCCATCTTTTTTTTCTTATTAGTAGTATGGATAAAACCAGGGGCTCTTATTCGTTCTGTTCGCTGAGTGACTACTCTCTCCCTGATCTGTAGCCAAGCCCAGTTTCCCTTCCTTTCTAAGACTAGATAATTGCTACTCTGTGCACACCCGACAATCTGCTTATACATTTTTGCATGCGTATTTGGGTTACTTAACCATTTTGGCCTTTGTAGGCAGTACCGTGATAGTTGTAGATGTCCAGATCTCTTTTGAGTCCTTTTTCTGGGCTGTTTTAGATTGGTACCCATGAGTGCAGCTGCTAGATCCTATAGTAATTCACTCTTTAAATATATGAGCCCTTCACTGTGATCTTTCACAGCAACAATACCATTCTATACTCTTATCAGCAGTACATCATGTTATGCATTTTTTTGCCTCTTTGTAGGCTACTTCTATCCTTGTTTATAGTTGTTTTGTTTGTTGCATTCTTTGTAAATTCTCAGTTTATTTTTTTTTAAAAGAATTGAAAAGAAACAAGAGAATAAAAGCTTAACAAGAAAGAATGTTTTTAGTGCTGGTTATTTAATGAAAAAGACACTAAGTGATGAGAGTTGCTAATCCAGCAAGCATGGCTCAATGAGGCTGGAGAGATATCTCAGAGGTTAAGAGGACCCAGGTTCAGTTCCCAGCACCCACATGGTAGCTCACAAGTGACTCTAACTCCAGTCCCACAGTTTCTGACTCCTCCACATCTCCTTGCCTCTTTGAGATCTCGAAGCATGTGATGCACATAAACCCATGCAGGCTCACATCTACGAAGATAAAATTAGTAAAAGGCAAAAGATTTATATGATGTGAAGAGAGGCTCTGCTAGAGCCTGATCAACACAGATTCGGATGTGTACAGCCAAACATTGGAATGAGCTCAGAGAACCCAATGGAGGAGTTAGAGAAGTGACTGAAGGAGCTGAAGGGGTTTGTAACCCCATAGGAAGAACAATAATATCAACCAATGGAACCCCCAAAACTGAACCACCACCAACCAAAGAGTACACATGGGGGACCCATGGTTCTGGCTGAATATGTAGCAGAAGATTGCCTTATCGGGCATCCCTGTGGGAGGGGGAGGCCCTTGGTCCTGTGGAGGCTCAATGACCCAGGGTAGGGGAATGCTAGGATGCTGAGGCAGGAGTAGGTGGGCAGGTATGAGTACCCTCATAGAAGCAGGGGGGAGGAGGGTGAGGGAAAATCCTGACATGGGGATTTGTGGAGGGAAAATTCTGAAGAGAAATACCATTTGAAATGTCAATAAATGAAATAACCAATGAAAAAGAAAATAAAAATAGTAAATAAATAATTTAATATTAAATAATTTGATAAATGTTTGAAAAAAAAAAACCCTTGCTATCTTTACCTATGGTGCCATTTCCAAGAATTCATCATCAAATCTGAAGATATGGAGATTTGTCCTCACTTTCTCCTAAGGACTTTGTAGTTTTGGCTCTTTGATCCATGGGAAGTTCCTTTCTTAGTATAGGTTTTGGTAAGAACCCATTTCTCCATTCAGTAGTCATGGCATTTCTATTAGGAACCATTTAACCACATACACAAGTGTTTATTCCTGAGTCTTTATCTCACTCTGTTGCTTAATATGGCGATCTTTACGCTAGTGTCACATTGATTTGATTATTCCAGCAGATATTAATAAGCCCATATGAATTGATTTGAAGTTGACTCTACTTGAATGAGTTTTCTTACTCCTACAAAAGAGACTTCAGAGAGTCTTTGCTGGATCCTTCATTATATCTGTAAATTGCCTTGAGTACTATTGATGTCTTAATGGCAAGCCTTCCAACCTCTGGCAAGGGAAAATGTTTCCACTTATTGGCATATTGTAAGCATGCTGGTCTTTCAAATGACATAAAAGAGTTATAAACTAATGTTACAATCCATAATATTTTAGATTGATTACATATTCAACATATTAGTATTTAAATCACATAGAAATATAAAATAAACTTATGAGCCATCAGTGTGAGAATACAAATTTTATAACCCATAGATTTCCTTTCATGAAAATCTTAGTTTTTTCAAACTTAGATGTTTATTTTGTGTGGGAATGTACACAAGGCATTGTGTATGTGTATAGTCAGAGGACAGTTTTATGGAGTTGGTTCTCTCCTTTAACCATGTGAAGTTCAGGGAGTCAAATTTGGTCGTTAAACTTGGTAGCAAGTACCTTTCTCTACCCACCATTTCGCTGAACCACTTGGCAGTGTATACTTCTGCAGATGGCGATGAGCTACTGTTTGTTTCATTGTGTATAATTTTCACTGGCTTTTCTTACTGCTCACATCTTAATAGAGAGTAAATCCTTGAAAATTTTGATTCATTTAATATTCTTGGTTGATATGAACCTGTTCCCCACAGTCATTGGGAATCGAGTGCCCCTGATGAAGAAGAAATCTACTTAGGTTTCACCGAGTGGCCCAGGCATGAGTCCGTGAGCTGCTTTTTTCCTCCTTTCAGGCTTTGCTACAAGGTTACTGGTCCCTTTACATTGAAGGAGTCTTTTATTTATTTTATTTTGCTTTATTTTTTTATATTTACAAATTCCTTGGCTATATAGTGAGGCTCTATTCTGACTAGATCATTCCTAAAAATACCCATTTACTTTAACCTACATTTTGCCACATGGCTGGTGATCTGTGCTCAGGCGCCATGCACACATATACTCATCTCCTCACCTCTTTCTGCCTCCCTCTACTTCTCTCCCAGAATTCTTTCTCCTCCCTATGTCCCACCTCTATTTCCTGCCTAAGCCATAGGCCATAGGCTTTTTAACTGACAGGTGAAGCATCCATACAGTGCACAAGATGATCTCTCTACAAGTCCCCTTTTTTAGTCCAATAAAGGACTCCTTTTCTTTCAAATATAAATTGAATATAATTATAACAATTATGGAAACTATAAGATATGGTATACATTTATGACATCCAGTCCATATATTTGGTAATTTAGGTGAAGTATCTTATCAACCATCCCATCTTGGTCATCTAGAATTCTGTATCTAAATATTCACTATCCTACCCTTTATTACCATCCTAAACACATTTTCTTAAATCCTAAACACGTTAAGCTTAATCGTGAGGAGATAACCATCTAGTCTTCAACCCCACCAGAGATTTGAGAAGGAATAAATATCATAAGAGTATGCAGGAAGGGTACAGATGCAGCTTCCAAAAATCATTGAAATGACAGAGATAACTTACCGCTGAACAGTTCCAATATTCCTTATAATGTTCTTTGAAGGAGACTTACTGTGAGTTTTTAATATCATTTTTTGAAGTTGCTTAATATTTTGAACATTTGTGTTCATGTTTTTCATCAGGATTGAAGAAGTTTACTTCATTTACTTACCATTGTATTTGACTGTTTCCTTTCTCTTCTATCATTCTCCCCTTGACATTCCCACTAAGTACATGTTGACACACATCAGGTCCTTCGAGGTCTATTCAAGTTCAGTTCTCTGGATTATTCTTTCTGTTTCTCACATATATGCTTTGAAAGTCACTAATTTTTCTACCTGCCCAAAGTTGACTTTGAATCACTTGAGTGTAGTTTTCATGTTGGTTATTGCATTTTCCTGGCCCAGAATTTCTTTCTTTCTTCTTCTTCTTCTTCTTCTTCTTTTTTTTTTTTGGTTTATTTAAAAAGTCTGTCAGTTTATATTTACAGTTTGTTCACATGTTGCTTTCTTGACCTTCTCCATGTATCTGTGCATCTTTAAGAAAAGTGCTTCAAAGTCTTTGTCTAGTGTAGTTGCCATCCGATCTTATGTCAGGGACAGTTTCTAGAGATGTCATTTCCCTCTGCATTTCTTTGTATACCTTCTTATAAGGCTTTTGAATTTAATACTGTGGTAGCCTGAAATCAAATCTTTCCTGTTCATGATGCTTTCTGACTCGGTCTTTGGTGTTGCTGGTCTTTGCTGCTTTGTTTCCTTTCTGCTATTGTTTCAGGCTAATTCTGTACTAAGAATAAACTGGATTTGTGAACCATCAGTTGTTTATTTCTTCAATCTTTTTTTCTGGGCACATGTTACATTCTAATTTTACATACATACAGATGATAGTTTTGAATGCCTCAGTCTTTAATGTCCATTTACTGAGACATGAACAGGACAAGAATAAGCATGAGTGAGAGTGCTGGTTACCTAATTCTCCCATAAGCCACTTTACTAGGACAGGGGACAGCTTGTAGAAGTGGTCGAGAGGCAATGATGATTGTCACACAGCCTTTGTGAGCCTGGGTTATAGAGTGTTGCCTCTGAACATAAGATGTGTGTGAATACCAGTGACCCCGCAACATGTGCATAGCTCTCTGCTGTGATGTGGGGGATGGGATGGGGATGGGTAGCTTCAGGGGTTAAAAATTGAATTCTGTCAGAATTAACTACAATGCAGTATCCAAAGCTCCACCAGATTCCAATGTTCCCCAACAGTTTCTTCAGACAAATTCTATCAGGGTGATGGTCAACACCATTAGGTGAGGGTTAGATTCCTCATGTTTTGTTTTCTTCAATGTCCCTTTTGTCTTACATTTCATATCTCTTTTGTGTGTCCAATGGACTCATGATACTTCCTAGATATTGGGAAAAATAATCAAGGCTAATGAGCACTTTAATTATAAAATGGCTTTAGCTGCAAACAGAAATCTTTGTAGATGTCATAATTTGTATGCTTCAGTACTAAGAGTAGTGTAGGGATGGACGTAGGAGTAGGCTGTTTAAACTCAATTACAGTTTCTTCATGATTTCTTGATATATTTGCTTTATACTTTATGATTTGTGTCAATGTTTTGTTTAAATGTGTATATGAGCAACATGTATATGTGTACTGCACTGAGAGTTCAGAAGTAGGCATTAGATCCCTTATAACAGAAGTTATGAATGGTCATGACCTATCATATGGATGCCTGGAACAGAACCTGGGACTTCTGTAAGAGCAGGGAGTGCTTTTAACTATTGAGCAACCTTTACAGGCCTTCAATTTTGGTTTCTGGTACAATACATAGGTTACGTTTCTCTAAAGTTAATACACAAATTAACCATACATCTATACGAAAATTGAAACTATATTGTAACAAGTAGATCAAGTCACTAAGTTGATTTCATCACTAAATCCACCAGGATTGATGAAGATTGTACCAGGGTCAACTAAGCCTTAGCGAATAATATTGATCATGACAGTAGCCAAAGAGTGTTTCAAGGTAAAATGAAGTAGGGATTTGTCAATCTGCTAATGCGGTCTACACCCTGTTGTCATTGTTTCTAGCTATTGGGGTTAATCCTCCTTTAGGAATTGAAAAAAAATGCTAGTATTTTCTCTAAGACACTTAAAAGCTTCTACTACCCCTTCTAAGTGGGATTTAAGCATTCTCACTTAAGCCTTCCTTCTTGTTTAACTTCTTAGGGTCTCTGTGGTGTATTATGGAATCCTGTCCCAGGAAGAAGGACAACATTTGAAATGTAGATAAATAAAATAATCAATTAAATGGATTATTTATTGATGATGCCAAGAATTGCTTGCCGAGAGGAGCCCAGTAGGGTTGTGGTCTGAGAGGCTCTTCCAGCACTTGCCTAAGACAGATGAAGATACTCACAGTCAACCATTGGACTGAGCCCAGAGACCCCAATGGAAGAAGGAAGGAAGGAGTGAAGATGAAGGAGATTGCAACCCAATAGGAAGAACAATGTCCACTAAACTGACCATGAAGAGCTCCCACCAACCAAAGAGCATGCACTGCTTGGTGTGTGTCCCCTGCCACACATGTAGCAGACGATTGCTTGTTCTGCCATCAATTGGAGGGGAGGCACTAGATCCTGTGAAGTCTTGTTGCCCCAGCAAAAGGGGTTGCTAGAGGGGTGAGGCAGGAGTGGGTGGGTGGTGGAGTACCCTTTTAGAATCAAAGGGGAGGGGACATGGGAGGAGGGTTTGCAGAGAAGGGGAAGGGGGACAACATTTGAAATGTAAATAAATAGAATAACCAATTAAAAAAAAGCACTCTCCCAAAATTCATCCCAAGTTTAGATCATTTTAAGCTCAGTTGAATTAGAAAAAGGAGAGGAACAATAACAGTTGTGGTTGGCATTCAAGGTGGGGTGGGGTGTTAAAAGCAGGAAATTATTCTAAAATGCATGGAATGAAAATTTCTGGGAATTAGAGCAGTCAAACTCCCTCCTTTAAAAACTAAGTTATTTTATTTTTATTAATGTGTATGTCTATCTGTCTCTGTCTGTGTGCATATGCCATCATTGGCATTGGTCAGAGTTTTGTTTTTAATTTTAATAGAGAATAGATTCCTTTATTATACGTTATATTTAATTATAGTATCCTCTCCCTTTACTATTCCTAGTGCCTTCCTATCTCCTCTCTGTTCCTGATCCATGATACACCAAAACCCATCATATCAAAATTGTACACAGCCACTCAATAGGAGGAAGAAAGTCCTACGAGCAGGCACGAGAGTCAGAGACCCACTCATTCTCACAGTAAGGAGGTTCATAAAAACACTAAGCTGAAAGCTATAACAGGCAGAGGATCTTGTCCAGACCTGGGTAGGGTCTATGAGTTTTGCTCAAGTCTGTGTAAGTTTAAGCCTTGCTTAATTGACCTGGAAGACCTTGTTCTTCTGGTGTCCCTTCTGTCTTTTAAACCCTTTATGCCTCTTCTTTCTTGGGGTTTCCTGAGTTCTCAGAGGATGGATGTTATAGAAACAGTTTCGATTCCCTTCCCACATAATGTCTGGCTGTGGATCTCTGTATTTGTTTCTACCTGTTGCTGGAGAAAGCTTCGCTGATGATGCCTGAATAAGGCATGGGTGAATAAGTATAGAAGAGTATCATTAGTAGTCATATTATTGATACTTAAAATAACTGAGGGAAGTAGGTTTTGTTTTATCCCAGGTCTTTTGGGCTTCTGGTTACCCTAGCAGTGTTGGGTGTAGGTCACGTCTCTCGGAGTAGGTTAAAATTCAAATCGAATTTAGTGGGCAACTTTCACAAGGTCTGTTCCACCATTGCCTTAGCATATCTTGAAGGTGAGATAGATTGTAGGTCAAAGATTTCGTGGCTGGGTTGATGTTTATATTTTTCTTTTGGTAGATTTCAGAATACTTCCTCTCACCAGAGGAACTAGAATGTAGGAGTGAAGGCTTTATGTGGGCATCAGCTCTATTTCTCCATGTTCAGCGAATTGCGTTGTTGTCCTTGACAATAGGGCCCCTCCAGCAGTTTGCAGAGAGCAACCATTTGTCTTAGCAATAGCCTGAATTGTTTTGGAATTTCCATGAGATCCTCTTGGTCAACAATTCAATTTAATGGTACCCAGTTCTTCTACTGGGAGCTACAATTGGCAATAGGAGATTTCACCATACCCCTCATTATTAGATTGTATTAGTATCACCTTTATATATTGAAGAGAGTTTACACTAAACTAGGTTTCCATATCATCTCTCAATTACCCCTCAGATCCAGTTGTCTCTCTCTGCATTCCTTCAATATAGCCCTATCTTTCCTACTCATTTCCACTTCATTCACCCACTCCATTTCCAGACTGCCAGTAATATCTGTTCTATTTCCTCCTACCAGGGAGATCCATGTTTATCACCCTTTGCCTTCCTCTATACCAGAACTTTCTGGGTCTAATGATTGCAGTTTGGTTTATATTTACTTAGCAGCTAATATTCACTTACAAGCGAATACATATCATATTTATCTTTTTGGGCCAAATACCTCTCAGAATGATTTCTTTTTCTGGTTCCATCTATTTGCCTGTAAATTTCATGATGCTATTTTTTTAGCATCTAAGTAACACGCCATTATGTAAATGTGCCACATTTTCTTTATTCATTCTTTTGTTGAGGGACATCTCAGTTGTTTCCAGCTTCTGGATATTATGAATAAAGTCACAACAAACATGGTTGAGCCAATGTCCTTGTGGTGGGATGGCACATCCAATGAGTATATGTCCAAGAGTTGTGCAGCTGGATCTTGAGGTTGATGTAATCCCAACTTTCTGAGAAACTACCATCCTGACTTTCATAATGGCCATAGACTTTTGCGCTCCCACAGCAATGGAGAAATGTTTCCTTCACTCCACATCCTCCCCAGCATATCATTTGTGTTACTTATTTTTAGCTATTCTGACATGTGTAAGATAGAGCTTCAAGGTAGTTTTGATTGGCATTTTTCTAGTGGCTAAGGATATTGAACATTTCTTTAAGTGTTTCTCGGCCATTTTAATTTTCTCTATTGTTCTCTTTAGTTCTGTCCTGCGTTTTTAATTAAATTATTTGTTTTGAGATAAATCGTTGCTTGAGTTCTTTTTATTTTAGGATATTAGTCCTCTAACAGATGTGGAGTTGGTAAGAATATTTTCCCATTCTGTAGGTTACTGCTTTGTTCAAATAATGGCGCTCTTTCCCCCTTCTAGGGAGATCCATGTGTCTTCCACTGAGCCTTCCTTTACAACAAAACTTTCTGGATCTCATAATTGCAGCTTGACTATCATTTACTTAGCAGTGAACGTCACTTAAAAGTAAACACAGGAGTTTTTCAGTTTCATGAGGTCCCATTTATTGTTTATCTTATTGCCTGTTCTATCCATGTTCTGCTGAGGCAGTTTTCTCCGGTGCCAATGCATTCAAGGCCTTTCCCTACTTTCTCTCCATCAGGTGTAGTGTATATAGTTTTATGTTGGGGTCTTTGATCCACGTGGACTTGAGTTTTGTGTAGGGTTATAAATATGGATCTATTTCTATTCTTCTGCATGCTGCTATCCAAATTGACCAGCACCATTTGTTGAAAAAGCTGTCCTTGCTTTTCCCAGTTTGTATTTCTGTATTCTTTATCAAGTGTCCATGTGCGAGTGGATTTATGTCTACGTCATCATTTTTATTCTATTGATCAATATGACTTCTTTTTTATGCCAATACCATGAGGTTTTTTGTTTGTTTCTTTTGTTTCTATACATCTGTGGCATTGTTCAGGATTATTTAAGCGATCCTGAGTTTTTGTGTTTTTCCAGTTGTCCTGTTATTTCCATGTCTGTGAAGAGTTGTGTTGGAATTTGGACAGGGATTGCATTGAATCTCTAGCTTGCTTTTGGGAGGATTTCCATTTTTATTATATTAACCTTACCAATCCATGAGAATGATGGATCTTTCTACCTTCTGATATCTTATTCAACTTTTTTTCTCAAAAGATGTGAAGTTTTTGCCACTTGCTAGGTTAAACATACCCCTAGATACTTTATATTATTTGAGGCTATTGTGAAGGATGTTCTCTCTGTAATTCCTTTCAAAATCCATTAGCTACTTTTTGTTTAGTTAATCAGCTACTTTTCTGAAAGTGAATATCACGAGTTCCCTGGTTTGACCTTTTCGTATTTCCTGGATATTTTGTTTTCGATGTTGTTTTACATTTAATATTTTCTTTGACAGATACATCCATTTCTTCTATCATATCTTCAATGCCTGAGATTCTTTCTTTCATCTCTTGTATTCTGCTGGTGAAGCTTGTGTCTGTAGTACTTGGTCAAATTCCTAAATTTTTCATTCTAAGAGTTCCCTCAATTGGTGTTTTCTTTATTGATTCTATGTCCATTTTCAGGTCTTGAACAGTTTTACTTATTTTCTTCTACTGTTTATGTTTTCTAGGTTTCTTTAATGAATTTATTAATTTCCTCACACTGAATTTGCTGGATTTCTTTAAGGGATTTATTAGTTTCCCAATTAAGGACCTTTATCATCTTCTCACAAGTGGTTTTAATGTCTTTTTTCTTGTGATTCAGCTATGTTGGAATATTCAGGACTAACTATAGTAGTATAGCTATCAGTGGGTTCTAGTGTCTCTAGTAGAGACATGCTGCCCATGCTGTTATTGTGTTTTTATAGTAGCATATAGGCTAGCAGATAGTGTTTGGAGTGATTATAAGACTAAGTGCTGGTTTCTGGATATATCTTTCTTGGGTATGTATTTTATTCCTTGGTTACTATTTCCTTGTTGGCATTTTGGAGAATATAATGTATGTTGTGTTTTAAGCTAGTGTGCTCATAGGAAACTTGGGTTAGCTGGGTGTCGTTGGGGAGGGGATGTTCTTATCTGACTTAGCTGGTGTTTCCCAGTAAATGCCTGCTCACCGTGCATTCAGAAAGGAAGGTTGAGGGAAAATATCTTTGTGACCCTTTGGGGATAGGGTCAGAGAAGAATGGGTGACAGCAATAATTTTCCTGCTACATAGCTGAGGATGATGAAGGGGAAACTGGATCCCAGGAGCAGAAGGAAAGATGTGGGTTCACCCTCAGCCTCCTTTTGGTTCGCGGTTTTGAATCCCATTGGAGCTGAAGTTAAAGGTGGTTACTAGGTGCCCAACACAACTGAAGCAAACTAAATCAGGTCAAGCAAGAACCACATCGTCCTAACTGCTGACTCTTCTCTCCTGCCCTACACAAAACATTTCTTTTGAGTTTTCATTAAAAAATAGATAATAAAATTTATTCATCTCAAATAGATTGATCAGAAAGTTTCTAACCAGTGAATATGTATTACAGTTCTAGAATGGAGGATTGTTATTGTTTTAAGATCTGTGGTTTTTATTTTACTTAGCTAATGGCATTGATTATGCCATTGCTCACATAGGCTTCTAACATGGTCACACCACTAGCTCTGTACATTGCTGCCTACTGCTCTTTTCTCCACTAAATATGTCCCAGTCTGAAGATATAAAATACCTGTGATCAGAGTTTATAGGAACAAGTAATTAAAATCATGAAGTCTGTGAAATATATATTTCTAGTCACATAGTAAAGACAAAGAAACAAATCATAAATCAAAGCAGAAAACCAAGAAACCGAGCCAAATCAAAACCAAATGGCAAACTGAATAGCACAGAATTTTCTTGATTCCATTATCAGTTCTCGAGTCTCAAAACATTGTAACTGGCTCTTGGTTAAAAAATTAAAAGAAATAAAGGGAAATAGGTATAATTTCCTATAATCTAATGCTTTGCAAAATGGGTTCGAATCATGTTCTAAAATATACTTATTTGTGTAAACTGGTGAGCAGAGCTCCTGTGCTGGTTAATGTTGCTTACTAACATGACGAAATCTAGGTTCACCAAGAGCACAAACCTCTAGCCGTGTGTGAGGGCAGTCGTACACTGAGTCAACTAGGACATGAGGTGTGGTTAGGACCATCCCATGGCCTAGGGTCCTAGAGTGAATCAAAGGATCGAAGACTGCTAAATTCCGGCATCCATTTCTCTTTGACTCAGTGTAACCAGCTGCGTCAAATTCCCACCACCAGGACTGCTCCTGAATAATGGTCTATAGCTTGAACTATGAGCCCAAATAAGGATTCTCCTCAGTTGCTTTTGCCAGGAACTATGTCGTAGCAATGAGAAAGTAACCAATGTATTTTCTCTACCTCCTTTTGTATTTTCCCAATGAGCCTGCCTAATGTTTCTCTCTTAACTGTTCTGGTGGGTGACAATAAATTACACAATTGGTAGATTTTCAAATGTAGATATTACACATGATGGGAAAAATATTTATTTGTTACATGAAATTTGAATTATTTATCAGATTCGGTATTAGGCAATAGAACCCCAAACAGTGAAAACACTCTATTTTCACTTCTCTAAAGAGGTGCAAAGAAGAGAAGGCTAGACCAAGAGTCCTGGGGAGGAACAAGGCAACCTACAAGATATCAATGATATCATTGCCGAATGAACAATGTTACCTGTGACATAGTCACAAAATGGTGTGGCATGAAGCTGAATTCTGTAGTTTTTAAACATCTTTCTTGGGGTTGGGGATTTGGCTCAGTGGTAGAGCGCTTGCCTGGGAAGCGCAAGGCCCCGGGTTCGGTCCCCAGCTCCGAAAAAAAAACAAAAAAACAAAAAAAACAAAAAAAACAAAAAAAAAACAAACAAAAAAAAAACATCTTTCTTAAGATTGTTCACATCTTTACCTGGGATGATCATGGTTCAAATGATTGGAGACTGAAGCATTACACACTTACTCCTTGGAGCAGGTGAGTATTTCCAATAGTCCTCCTCTTCTTACAAAGATATGAATTGAACCTGATGGTTTTTCCTGGATTCCAAAATGAAATAAGGCCCCCTGAAAACTTCTACCAGCATCCCAAGGGAACTATGCATATTGCTTAAGCAGTCCATATTCCAAATGTGGTAGATAGAGTATATGCTTTGTAGTGAAAGGGAAGTGCAGTCACTCCCAAGAGAGGCTAGGCACAAAACCAATTTATAGGTTACAACACCCAGTTGATATGTGTTGAAGATCCTTGCTGATAACAAGTGAGACTCGGCTCCATATTGGCCATTTAGGATCATCCCTATCCTGCTGCTTAAATGGAAATTGATGGATACTTCCTCTTGGGATTTCCTGGAGGTTCTATGGCTTCCCTAACACCATCCCCTCCCAACCCTACTTGGCTACAAAGGGTGCTAAACGAAATGGCCGATGTTTGAAGCTAACACCATACACCGAATTCCAATATGATACTGCAAATTATCTCAAGCTTTCACATGTCACAGACTGTAAAAATACAAATTAGGCTGTAAATGCAGCCCAGCCATAATTAACACTGTGGTATGTTCAAACAATCCAGATCTCTGCAGTGGGGTTTATTGAAGGAGATTATTATGAATGATCGATAGTTGTTCACTCACCACTAGGTGACAATTATTCCTTTTGCATCCCTCCCTGCCTTGTCTATGTTGCTGGATGCTGCTCCCACGTTCAAAAAGTTATTTTCCCCATACAGGGGCAGCTCTTGCTGGAACTCCAATTGGTATCAACTTTTGCTCTCCTCGTCTGCACGGAGCCAAGCTTCACTGTAAATCAGAGAAGCAGAGGGGAATAAAACTGGATGGTTTTCAGTTCCAATCACATCTTGTTTTACTCCAATTCCACCAATACGTTATTGGGGAAATAATGGATTTTTATCTGTGAAAGTGGAAGAGAAGGTTTAAGAATTTTTCAAATTCAAAAATGTCCTCCTTCTGCACTTTATGCGGTAAGCAGAAGGCTTCTCTTGATGGAAAGGGGGAATGGTTCATTTTATTCTAATGTAAAAGAATTCTTCCAAAGAAAGTCCACTTAGTGTTTTATCCTGGAAAGGTCCCACTCTCACGTAGAGTTTTATGAGAAAAGTTGAATCTGCATTCCTAAATGTGTGGCTTGAAAGGGAAGCCCATCTCTGTGCTTCTTACTTGCTCATAAACCTTAAAACTTGCCTGTGGATTACCCGAAAGCTCGACCTGTCTGTCAAAACACTCGCTCATCAGCTTTCACTGAGTTTCACGTGGGCGATCACAGTTGCCTTTAAACTCGAGCTATTAAGACTCTTTCTCCATTAGCTCTCCCGCCGAGTTTTCGTACATCTCATATTTCCACCCAGGTGCTTGTTCCCTGATTAGTAACAAGCCATTCTTCCCCATGTGTCACATGAAGGTACTGGGCCCAATCTTTTACTGTCCTGCACCTAATAAAATAACTAAACAAGGCCATGTTTATCAATGCCACATTTAAGCTTTCTCTGGCTTATCTGAGCACAGGCCATCCACGGAATACGGCCTATGTGCCAAGGATTCCCCACCACTGGGGATTCCTCTTTCCTTTCTCCAGTGAAACCCAATTCTGCAGTTCCCACCTATCACACTGCCACTCCAAACCATCAAAAATAGCTTTCTAGCAACCATCAAAAATAGTTTTTTGATGAAGAGGGTGTGTGTGAAATTAATATGGACACACAATTTTGAACCTAATTCAAATCTCTTTCTTAATTTTTTTTGCAAAGGATCCCCAAAAATCCTTTACACAGTTAGAACGCAGTTGGAGCATGTTTCCCCTCACACCTCACTACCTTTGTGTTTTCCCCTCCCCCACCACCATTTGTCCCCTTTATTCCCTTCCACGATTCTTTTCTACATTCACCTAATCGGTGTGGACAGAACGTTATGCACTTATGGAGTCTAGGACCAACATATGAGAGAAACATGGGATATTCATTTTTTTTTTGAGACCGCCTTGATTTACCTATCATGATGATCTCATTTGCGTCCATTTTCCTACAAGTGAGGCAGCTTACTCTTAGTTATGGCTGAAAGCTCCATTGTGCATTCAAATCACAATCACTTTCTCCATCTCTCTGCTGTTGGGCATCTGGGTTAGTTTGATGATACAGCTATTGTGACTAGTTTGGCAAAACCCACTGATGTCCAAGCATCTCTGTGACACATGGACTCATAGTTTGGGGGATATTTGTCTAGAAGTGCTGTAGCTGGGTCACTCGACAGACTTTCTGCTAATGGCGTTGTTTTCCTGGTTTGTCAGCTATTGTGTTTCTGCCTAGCTGAGCCCCTTCAAGTTAATGTGCCCATCCTGTTGACCTGTCTTCTATGCTGTGTGATAAAGCATTACAAGATGCCTTGGCCCTACCTGTCTCAGATCTGGAAGCTTGTCTTTCATAGACTTCTGGTTTATTGACAGGGGAATTAATGGAATCAGTATCATCGATTACTGTTCCAGGTATACATAGAGCTTTTCTATAGAGTGGTTTCTTATAACTTTCTAAGCCCTTTTCCTAACTTGT
Organism: Rattus rattus; assembly: GCF_011064425.1. Taxonomy (NCBI): domain Eukaryota; kingdom Metazoa; phylum Chordata; class Mammalia; order Rodentia; family Muridae; genus Rattus; species Rattus rattus. Next base: position 20,932,432 of record NC_046167.1, read on the forward strand.
TTGACTTTGTATTACAGCTTCTAACAATAAAAAAAGAAAAAGAAAACGTTTCTACAAATAACATTAACATAATTACTCACTTGCTTACCCTAACAGTTTCCGAAACATTCACAATATTCTCAAAATAGCCTTGTTATTTGTTCTACCATCCAGGGTACTGAATGGAATTACATTTTCTTTTTGTGCTTTTATTACACTGAGACTGGTGCATCTAAAATGTTGTTCTATGATGTCAATGGAAGCAATTGTTCCTGCTTTATGCTTAAAACTTCTTACTTGAAATGCATCATTAATTTATTTCAATCTGTGTTTAATTTTAGGTGTTACCAAAATGTATTATTTTTTATTTGAGTTAACCTTTTTATTTACACTCAAAATCATAAAACAAGATACGTGAAGAAAAAAAAATCCAGTTCCTTTCACTTCTTTTTCTTCCTCTGTAGATAATTTCTATGAGTTTTTTTCTTAAAAACTTTTCTTATTGTTTCTTTTGGTAAAGAATGTAAGAAAATTTTGATTTCTCTCTCTCTCTGGGGGTGGGGGAGGGTGGGTGGGTGTGAGTGTGTGTGAATGTGTGGATTGTGTGTGTGTCTGAGTATGTGCATATGTATGAGAGTGAATTTGTATGTGTCTGTGTGTGTATATGTGTGTGTATGAATGTGTGTCTCTGTATATGTGTGAGTATGACTGTACATATATATGTGTCTGTGTGTATATGTGTGTGTATGAATCTGTGTCTCTGTATATGTGTGTGTATGACTGTATATACATATGTGTGCCTGTATGTGTATATGTATGTGTATATGTGTATGTATGAATGTGTGTCTCTGTATATATGTGTTTATGACTGTATATATGTGTGTGTCTGTGTGTGTATATGTGTGTGCATATACTTGTGTACAGGTGCAGCCATATGTGCATGGAAATTAGAAGAGCTTATTGTGTATACTGCTCTGCACATTCCTTTAGGGCAGGGTCTCCCCCCTCCCCACATCATAGCTAGGCTATCAGCCTGAAAATCCCCAGTGTTCTCAGGCTGCAGGCACAGATGCCTAAGAACAGATTTCTTTTCTTTTCTTTTTTCTCTTCTCTTTTCTCTTTTCTTTTTTCCTTTCTTTCTTTCTTTCTTCCTTCCTTCCTTCCTTCCTTCCTTTCTTTCTTTCTTTCTTTCTTTCTTTCTTTTTTCCTACTTCACTGTTGAGAATTTGAACTCACTTTTTCTTTTGTCTCTATGCCTGGTGTTCCTTAACTACCAAGAGTGTAATGTTTTTGTGGAAAATGGAAAAGTTTGGTAATGCCCAGCTATCCTTGCCCTCCTATATGAATCAACAGAAGAATGGATGATTTTTCCAGAGCCCTTTGATCATCTAGTGTCTTAGTCAGGGTTCTCTAGAGTCACAGAACTTATGGGTAGTCTCTATATAGTAAGAGAATTGGTTGATGACTTACAGTCTGTAGTCCAACTCCCCAACAATGATCAGCAGCAGCTGCGAAAGTCCAAAGATCTAGCAGTGGCTCACTCCCACAAGGCAGGCAGGCAAAAAGGAGAGGGAGACCCTTCCTTCTCCCAATGTCCTTTTGTAGGTTTCCAGCAGAAGGTGTGTCCCAGATAAAACCTGTGTACCACCACAACTGGATCTGGGAGTTGCTTTGTCCCAGATGAACTTGAATTCAGAGATCTCCTTTCCTTAGGCTCTTGGGATTCATAGCCACTTTGCCTCAAGATCCCCATGCCAAGATCCAGGTCAGAAACTTGTATCTCCCAGCCTCAAGATCAGGATTAAAGGTGAGCCTTCCAATTCTGGATTGTAGTTCATTCCAGATAGAGTCAAGTTGACAACCAGGAATAGCCACTACAGCTAATCATGGGTTCAAGTGGATTACGGCTCCAGTTCCTCTTTGAAGTCTCTGAGTGTACAGGTCCTGGCTGTACAAACTCGCATGCGTTGCATCCTGTCTTCTGATCACAGTGAAAGAGCTTCGTTTTTGTTGGTACTCTTACCTCAGTGATCTGCTCTTTCGCACTGTACTTTACATGCAAACTTACTTGATTTCTATGACAGGTAACAAGAGCATGAGCATCTCCTGTACCACTCTGTTTCGGATACTGTTCTCCTCGGCTCTATTATACGTATTCTCTGATATGTAGAGGTAAGCAAGAATTGCTACGAACCAAGTTCAAACCTGAAAACTGGTCATTTTTGACAGTTGACTTCAGCTCACCACTTTGGTTAATAAATCCTCTTCAACACTTGACAGGCAGTTAAAAGCCATCATTGCGCCACATAACAACCTTTGGTAATTGTGTTTTCCCACCTGCAGTAAGTCTGTTCTATCTGGTACAGCAAAGGATGATAATCCGTAGCATTGCTTTTCCAGTCTCTCTGCAGGGCAAGGTGACCTTATTTGAAATGATCTTCAAATTATTTTCGTAGTTAGGTGACAGAATCACCAGAACTTTTTAATGCATTCTCCTTTGTTTCTCCACAGCTCCCTGTTTAATTTTCTTCCTTCAAAATTAAGACACACAAATAGAATGTATTTATGATTAACGGATAATTTTTTTCCCTTTGGCAATAGTCAAACCCACTAATTTTTACTCAGTCTCAGTTTCATCCTCTGTTTTTTAATATCCATTTGAATTTTGCAAAGTGAAGCAGAAGAAGTGCGTTCCTGAAGGTTTGATGTTTCAAGTCATTCACAAACACCGTGTCCACGTTTTGGTTTATACTTGCTGCTATCTTTGTTTTAGGAATGATCAGCAAATCCCATGATCCTAAAGGCTTATTATTGTTGTACATGGCCAGAGGTTAAACACTTTATCCAGAGTTTAATATTTATATTGACTTTCTCTTATTAACTTTTTGGCTTGCTCCCTATTTTACTTTGCACTTCGCTGTCATGATACCCGTTCCTCTTCTATTACTTTCGGAGTGAAGCCTTAGAATTAATTTACATATTTTGTTGTTTATTTTCTTTTGGATACTTATAGTATTCCTTTTGTTCTTTTTTCCTTATTCTTCAGTTTACTTATCTTTTTTATAGTGTGAACACAGGTGTTCCTAGAGTGCTGTTTTCTGGTTAACCCAGGAAATAGCTGTTGCTTAAACTTTTGTCAGTTTAGTCAGCGAGATGCTTCTAAATGAGAATAATCACACTGCCCCCAGCTCACCTTGTCTCAAAGTCTCTACTATCTCAAGCTCAAGTCCGAATCCTCCAGTCTTACTTTAGAGACCCTTTGTGCCTTTGCATTGCTAACTTCCATAAAGCCATCTGTTACTTCTCCCTGTCATCTCAAGAGATAGTCTTTTCCTCTAATGAGGAAATTGACAGGGTTGGAAGAGATGGTATGTAGAGAGACCTGATCACAGAGACTGGAAATTACTCAGTTATTCAAATAGTTAATTGCTATAAATAATCCTGAGGTTTGAGGTCCCATTCAACCACAGGTAGCAGTGACTTCATTGGGCACAAATGAGTTCATGGAAATGATAAAGTATGAAATAATTGGGTCAATGGTTGTAATCTTGGGGCAGGGGGGAGCACTTACATGGAATGTAAAATCTCCACAACATAGATTGGTCACAATTCTAGGTTAAAGCAGAGACCATTGGAACAATTGCAGGGAAGAACACGGCAGAAAGCAGAACAAAAAGTTGAACAAAGAGCGGAAACAATGCTTTTGATATACAGCCATGAGAGGAAAGGCACAAAGATAACCAAAATTCAGGATGTTGAAGCTTGGAGAACAGTTTACTAGGAGCAGACAAAGATGAGAATTGGATTCATTTGAGATTATATAGGTTAACAGAATTAGAGAGCATTTCTCAAGTGGAGATACTGGAGTAATTTCAAGGATACTCAAGCCATATGTGGGCACGAGGCTACTTTTACCAGGGTTCAGCAGCCTTCCTGTCAGCAAACATGCTCTTAGAGTTACCCTGACTTTACACAGTGATCAACCCTCCAGTGTGAAACAGTCACCTGTACTGTCTGGTTTTGAGTGTCAACTTGACGAAAGCTGGAGTTACTACAGAGAAAGGAGCCTCCCTTGAGGAAATACCTCCATGAGATCCAGCTGTGGATCTCAATTAGTGATCAGGGTGGGAGGGTCCCTTGTGGGTGATACCATCCCTGGGCTGGTAGTCTTGGTTTCTATAAGACAGCAAGCTGAGCAGCTGGGTAAGCAAGCCAGTAAGTAACATCCCTCCATGGCCTCCGCATCAGCACCTCCTTCTTGACTTGCTTGAGTTCCAGTCCTGACTTTCTTGGGTGATGAGAAGCAATGTGGAAATGTAAGCTGAATAAACCCTTTCCTCCCCAACTTGCTTCTTGGTCATAATGTTTTGTGCAAGAATAGAAACTGTGACTAAGACAAATTGGTATCAGCATAGTGGGGGTATTCCTGTGACCTGACCATGTTTTGGGAGGACTGTGGAAGGACTTTGGAACTTTGAGCTAGAAGAGCCATTGGGATGTTAAGAGCTTTGTGGGATGTTCTGTAGGAGCTTGGGAGACAATGTTGAGAACAGTGCAGAAAATGGAGGCCTAGATTGTGAAATTTCAGATGGAAGATTAAAGATTCTTATCAGGGATCCTGCTATTTTGATTGTAACAATTCTGTGGTTTTGGTTAGCTGGGGCTGCAGAATCAGCTGTGATTAACAAGATACCAGAACTATTAAACATTTGTATTACTGGGACTATTGATGCTGGTGAGCTGGAGCTAAGAAATTAGTGGTGATTAAGAAGAGACCAGTATCAATGAGGTGAAATCTTCTGGAAAGTATTTTCTGAGAGCACAAAGAGGCTGTGTTCCAGAGAGAGCCAAGGTTGTACTTCATGCTGTGGCTGGACTTGGTAAGATTCACCCAGGTGGTACTGGTTTTGAAGGCATGAAAGGGTCATAAAGAACAGCTGATGTTAGGCACAGTGAGAAGCCATGGAAGGCCATTGGAATTGATGGTCCAGGACTGAAGGGGTCATGCAAAGGAGTTAAGGCTTGGCACCATGAAAAGAGCCTATGAGAGGCTTTTGGTGAAGCCTAGTTGCAGTGGAAGACAGCAATATTTTGGAGATGCCAGTACCATGAGATGATCACCAAGAACAGCAGCAGCAGTGAAGCATAGGCATCTGGAGCCTAGAAGACAAGGTGAGTGCTACAAAGGGCAGAGCTGGAGAAATGACCCAAGCCCTTGGAGGAGCCCAGAAGATTGTGAGTGGATCCCAGATATTGGATGGCTGGAGTTTGATTTCACTTTTGATTGTGGCTGTGCCCTGATATTTTCCCTTTTGAAGGAAGAAAGTATTTTAGTGGAGCCCATAGTTAAAAGACTTTGAATTGTAAAAAGACTTTGAATTTTAAAAGAGATTGGGTATTTTAAAGGGATTGAAATTTTAATATGTAAGAATTTATAAAGATGGTGGACCTCTTAAAGTTATTTAGATTTTGGGGATGAATAAGAAAGTAAGGGTTGAGGATTAATAGTGATGAAATTGTGTGTCAAATTGAGAAGGGGTCAGTTTTACTGGCTGGCTTTGTGTGTCAGCTTGACACAAGCTGGAGTTATCACAGAGAAAGGAGCCTCCCTTGAGGAAATGCTTCCATGAGATTCACTGTAAGGCATTTTCTCAATTAGCAATCAAGAGTGAGGGCTCCTTGTTGGTGGTACCATTCCTGAGCTGGTAGTCTTGGGCTCTATAGGAAAGCAAGCTGAGCAAGTCAGGGGAAGCAAGCCAGTAAGCATCATCCCTTCATGGTGTCTCCATCAGCTTCTGCTTCCTGAACTACCTGAGTTCCAGTCCTGACTTTCTTTGGTGATGAAAAGCAATGTGGAAAGTATAAGCTGAAAAAGTAAACCCTTTCCTCCCCAACTTGCTTCTTGGTCATGATGTTTTGTGCAGGAATAGGAACTCTGACTAAAACACACCCCGAAGCCAATATAATTTGTCATCACAAGTGCATTTGGCCATTTTCCTGCTATTTGTACTTCGGAAATGGGTTTTCCTATCATGTTTCATGATCCTGCTTCTGATGTATACAGAAGGCTTCTTACTAATTGGCTAGGGAAGGATACAAACAAGAAACATGAAGAGCATGAAGACTCTAGCTGTGAAGGTCTCTGAGCGGTCGCTTGGGAATTCTTAGATGTTCAAATCCATACTTACTAACCAATTTAATAAGGATTATATTGAGAGTCTATGTGCTTTTTCTTGCCATTTTATGTATACAGATTTTATATATTATTTAGCTAATAATGCCATGGTCTTTCATATTAAGTCCATAAATTGGGTTGATACAAAAACTACCACTTTCTAGCAGGGTCTCATTGCTAAGGTCAATATCCACACATTTCACTCAATGTAGAAAGATCAAACTGGTGCCTGCATGAAGCATTTATCCCTATATTCTAGACTTTGGTGCAAGAAGTACTTGTACTCCCCAGTTTTGGAAAGAGAAACCTGGACACTGTCTCAGTCACAAAAGCCTTGATCTATGATCTGTACTGCCTTTAAGATCTGTTGGAGCCATTGTGGTGCAAAACTTGTGGGAGTAGTCAACCAATGTTTGGATTAAATTGAGGCCCACTGACAAGAGGGAGTCCATGTCCAACACTGCCTGGATGGTCAGGAACATGAAACTAGATAGCCCAGAGAGCTAGGGCGGAACCAAACTCAACTGAAAAACAAAAAAGTGAAATGATTCCTAATGATATCTGCTAAATTCATAGATTGGGGCCTTGTCCAATCATCATTAGAGAGACTTCCTTGGGCAGCAGATGGAAGACGGTAAAGAGAGCCACAGCTAGACATTATGTGGTGAGAGTCTAAATTGGAGGTCTCTATAGGGTCCTTCCTATTGGATCTCTGGAGGAAGAGAGAGGAGAAATATTATAGGAGTCGGAGGGAATGGAGGACACCAGGAGAAGACGGTACACCGAATCAATCAGCAGGGCTCGAATGCAAGGGCAAACATGGGGGCTGCATGTATCTATATCAGGTCCTCTGTGTATGTGCTATTATGTGTTATTGCTGTTGGCTTGGTGCTTTTATGGGACTACAACAAAGAGAGTGGGGGTGTCTTTGACTCTTTTGCCTGTTCTCTTTTCCTCCTACTGTCCAGCTTGGATATAAGGGATTTTTGCCTTGTCTTATTGTATTTTGTTTTATTCTGTTCTGTTTGGCTGCTGTCTCTTGGAGGTTTTTTCTGAAGAGGAAATGGGAAAGGAGTAGATCTGATTGGATCTGTGGGAGAGGGGGAATGAGGGATCTGGGAGGAGTAGAAAGAGGGGGAACTGTGGTAAGGATGCATTGTATGAAAAAAGAATCCATTTCAACAACAGCAACAAAAAGCTGTCACTTCCATTTGAAAATTTAAAATATTTTCCTTATTGTAATCATCAGTATTTGGTTATTAGGCCTAAATTTAAAATAATTAGAGATATAAAGGATGACACTTTGGGTTATCAGGAGAAGCATAATGTATTCAAGCCTAGAATTTGACAGCTATCAGCTGTTAGATTAAAGTTATTTAAATTCTATGAATCTCCTTATTCTTGTCTCATGAATTATTTTATTAACTTATATGGTAGTTTTACTTATACATATATACATGTATATTGGGGGAATGAACAACAATGTTGCTTGAATTTACTAGATACCTTATTAACTTTGAAATATGTTTATTTAGGATCCAAAACAAATAATAGCACTAATTTATAAAGTGACAACCATTGAATCTCATTATTCCCACATTATCATATATTTCCCTTCTTTTCTGGGAGTCCCACTAAAGTAATAACAAAGAATTAAAAGACTTCCCATTTACAAAATCAAATAGAGTGTGGCCATACCCGCAGTCAGCTTATATGTTAGAGATGAGGGAACCTGTCTGCACAGAGAAAAAAATATGTCATGCAAAGCTCTGCAAACTAGGAACACAGAAGGAAGTTGAAGTAACCTCTGAGTTACATTAAAATTCAGTTTTAAGAGAAGCTAAAACATATTTTCTGTACCCTGGTATGACCAGGAAGAGGAGAAGATCAGGTAAATGAAAATGTGTACAAGGAATGGTAATGTTTCCCAGATACATGGTGGAACAATGACTGGTTCAGTCTTGTGAAGATCCTATGTAGGCATTCACAGCTGCTGTAGTTATGATGTCCTGTCATGATCATAAGACATAGTTTGCTCTGGACCTCCTCAAACTCTGGCTTGGGCAAGCTTTCTGTATTCTCTTTCATGATGGTCCTTGAGTCTTAATGAGCAATGTAATGCAGATGTCCCATTTGTGGCTGAGTGGTCCTCATTCACTGTTTTGTGTTTTGTTGATTTGCTTGTTTTTGTTTGGTTCGTCTGCTTTCCCTTTGAACAGTTTTAAATTTCTATGTTAACTCTCATCAGTACACAAACCAACATCTTTGGTAAAGTTTCGGTTCTTCAGGAATACATGGTATAGAGATATACATTTAGAGGGCAGTTTTATTCTATCTCCTTTTAGCATAATAACAATAGTATAGAGAACTCTAAGACTTTTATGCTCACAGAAATGAAATGAACATTATACTTTAAGATAAAATTTCAAAATATAAAAAAACCTATTTCAAGAGTTTATAATTTGATAAGAAAGTGGAAAAGAAGTCTTCATTCATACAGGGTTTTGGGTAAAGATGAAGGTATCTGTGACACAGAAAATAAAAGTGACAATGAAGAAGTCCAAAACAAACTAAAGGTAGTTTCAGGAAGTATAGTAATGTAGGTTGATATCATTATGCAGATGAGGGCAGACAAGATAAAATGAGGCCTGTTATTGGATGAGAAGGAAGGGAGGCAGGAACAGAGGTTGTAGAAGGAGAGGGAAAAGGAGGAGAGAAGGAGATAGGGAAATCAAGATGGAGACAGAGAAGGACGACCCAGATCTGGGTGGTGTTGAATTGTCAAGGTAGTTGGGATAGATTTCTGTAGGCGAATTTATCTGGGTGGGTGGTTTATATCCTTATCAATTGGTTTTGGGTTCATTGTGAGGATGTATTGTGGATTGAGAATTTAACATATAAATCTGATTGATAAATTACAGTTTATTGAGTCATGATTCCACTGGGTTGTTGGGAGTGTGAGCAGAGTCTGTGGCAGGGAGCTATGATAGGCCAGCCCATGCTGAACTTCTAAAGTCCTAATTTTACTGGGCAGCTAGAACCAGAGAGCCACCAGGAGAGATACTAATTAGAGATAAATTATGGTTAGTTCCATTTGATCCCACGGGTACCAGAACTAACAAGGTGCCAAGTTGGAATGGACCATGTACCACCTAGGTCAGAGAGTACTTGGGGGCAGTGTAGAGTTGCTGAGATAAATTACCACTAATTCCTATGGCCTGTTGGAACCAGAACTAGCAAGAGAGTGACTTCCCATGTCAGAGGGTATACAGGAGAGAACAGTGGGTTGGTACATGTGGGAACTGGTCAGTCGCACCTCTTATTTTTTACTGCAACATAGTCATGAGGAAACGAATGAAAATGAAATGAACAAAAATGAAATCCCTTGGCAGTCAGGTGCAGCTGAAGAACAGCCTGCAGAGGTGAGTTTCATGCCCTCCTGACCTCCACTGTCTGGCTCTGGGCTCACCTCACAGAATAGGAGTCTTGGGGGTGGGACCCAGGAACATTCTGCTTCTCTGTGGAGGCCTGCACGACCACAAGACCAATCAGCTTGGAAGACTACTCCACAAATCCCTTGCCAGTTGGGTCTGCCTAAGACACACCAAGCAGAGTTGGATCCCCTGACCTCATTTGTCTGGCCCATACCTCCTCTTGCCTTTTCCAAAGGTCTTGTTAACATCGGAATCCTTCAGGGAAAAAAAGATGGCTAAAGGACAGTTTAAGAACACAAGGGTTAAGAGCCAGGGCAATATGATAGCACCAGAACCCAGGTATTCTACTATAGCAAACCCTGGATATCTTAACAAAACTGAAGCACAAGAAAAGGATCTTAAATCCAATATTATGACAATTGAGGTCTTTAAAGGGAAAAAATAAATAAGTCCCTTAAAGAAATACAGGAGAATACAACGAAGTAGGTAGAGATTGTTAGAGAGAAAGCAAATAAATATAAAGAAATATAAGAAAATACAATCAACGAGGTGAAAGATATGAATAAAACTGTCAAGGACCTGAAAAAGGAAATAGAAACAATAAGGAAAACACAAACTGAGGCTCTCCTAGAGATTTAAAACATAGGAACTAGAGACATAAGCATCACCAACAGAATACAGGAGCTGGAAAAGAGAATCTCAGGTGTAGAGTGCTGATATGATAGAAGAAATCAATTTATCAGGCAAATAAAATGGAAAGTCTAAAAAGTTCATGACATAAAACATCCAGGAAATTTGGGACATTATGAAAAGAGCAAACCTAAAAGTAATAGGAATAGAAGAAGGAAAGTGCCATCTTAAAGGTCCAGAAAACATCTTCAACAAAAGCATTAAAAAAAAATCCTAACCTAAAGAAGTAGATACCTATAAAGGTACAAGAAGTTTACAGAGCATTAAAAAAATTGGATCAGGAAAAAAATCCTCCTGCCATATAATGATCAAAACATTAAATGTACAGAACAAAGAAAGGATATTAGAAACTGCAAGAGGAAAAACCAATTAACATGTAATGGCAAACCTATCAGCATTACACTTGACTTCTCAACAGATACTCTAAAAGCTAGAAGAGCCTCAGCAGATCTTGCAAACCCTAAGAGACTACAGATATTAGCTCAGGTTTCTATACCCAGCACAACTTTCATGTACCATGGATGGATAAACTAAGACATTCCATGAAAATAAAATTTAAACAAAATTTAAACAACCTAGCCCTAAAGAAGATGCTAGAAGGAAAACTCCAAACTCAGGAGGCTAAGTACATTCAAGAAGACACAAGAAATAAATAATTTCACACCATTAAAACCAAAAGAAGATAGATTATACACACATACACACACACCACTAACATCAAAATAACAGGAGTTAACGGTCATTGGTCAGATCTCTCAACATCAATGGACTAAATTTCCCAATAAAAAGACAAAGGCTAACAGAATGAATGTGAAAACAGGATCTATCACTTCGCTGTAGACACAAGAAACACATTTCAGAATAAAGATAGAGTAAAGGGCTGGAAAAAGGATTTCCAAGCAAACTAGCCCAAGAAACAACCTGGAGTAGCCATTCAAATATCTGATAAAATAGATTTTCAACAAAAATCAATCAAAAGAGACAGCAAAGGACACTTCATATTTATCAAAGTAAAAATACAACAAGAGGACATCTCAATTCTGGACATCTATGCCTCAAATGGAAGGACACCAACATTTGTAAAAGAAACATTACTAAAGCTTAAATCACACATGAAACCTCGCACATTAATACTGGGAGACTTGAAGGTCACACTTTCACCAATGGATAAGTCATTGAGACAGAAACTAAACAGAGAAATAATCAAATTAACAGAGGTCATGATTCAAGGGGGTCTAACATATATATAGAACATAACACAAAAGAATATATCTTCTCTGTACTTCATGGAACCTTCAGTCACAAAGCAAGCAATGTTTCCTTGTTAACACTGACACAAAAATATGCAATACTCACAAACTGAATCCAAGAACACATCAAAAACATCATCCCTGATGATCAAGTAGACTTCATCTAAGGGATGTAGGTTGGCTAAATATGAAAATTCAATCAATGTAATCCACCATATAAACAAACAGAAAGAAAAAAATGGCATGACCAATCTCATTAGATATTAAAAGAGCCTCTTAAAAAAAATCCTTGTTAAAATTTTTGGAGACAGCAGTGATACAAAGGACACATGTAAACACTATAAAGGAAATATCCAGCAAACCAATAGTCAACATCACAATAAATGGGGAGAAACTTAAAGCAATTCCACTAAAATCATGGAAAGGACAAAGCTGTCCCCTTTCTTCCTATCTCCTTACATCCTAACTAGAGCAATAAGACAAGTAAAGAAGATCAAGGGGCATTTCTGGGTTAAAATTTTTGAGATGAGTGGGTGGCCCCATCCTTTCCCCCTGGGGGCCTTGCCTGATCTCTGTATATGGTCTTGACAGGTTCTCTCTCCACTTTGTTGGGTATTTCAGCTAATCTCATCCCTGGTGGGTCCCGAAAGCTTCTTGCTTTCCTGGCATCTGGGACATTTTGGTAGCTATCACCAGTTCCCCATCCCCCATTGCTACATACCACTCTTCAACTTCTAGACCCTCTGCACATCTCTCTTGCCTCCTCCCTCACCTGATCCTGATCCCCCTTTCTCCCTTTCCCTCCTCTCTTCCTTCCAAGTCCCTCCAACCCTCTACCTCCCATAATTATTTTGTTCCCTCCTTCTAAGTAGGGCTGAAGAATCCACACTTTGGTCTTCCTTCTTCTTGAGCTTCATATAGCCTGTGAGTTATACTGTGGCTATTTCAAGCTTTTTTCCTAATATCCACTTATCAGAGAGTACATCCCATGTGTGTTCTTTTGTGACTGGGTTACCTCACTCAAGATGATAGTTTCTTAGTTGCCAAAGAATTTCATGAAGTCATTGTTTTTAATAGATGAGTAGTACTCCATTGTATAAATATACCACATTTTCTGTGTCCACAATGAAGCAGAGACTGAAGGAAAGGCCACCCAAGAGACTCTCCCACCTGAGGATTTATCTTATATGCAGCCACAAAGCCCAGATACTATTGCTGATGCCAAAAAGTGCTTGCTGTTAGGAGCCTGATATAGTTGTCTCCTGAGAGTCTCAGTCAGAGCTTAACCAATACAGATGAGGATTCGTGCAACCAACCATTGGATAGAGAATGAGGAAGCTGAAGGGATTTGCAACCCAATAAGAAGGACAATAATATCAACCAACCAACCAGACCCCCCCCTCAGAGCTTCCAGGGACTAAACTACCAACCAAAGAATGCACATGGAGGGACCCATGGCTCCAGCTGCATATTTAGCCAAGGGTGGCCGTATCTGGCATCAATGGGAGAGGAGGCCCCCAACTCCCAAACCCCAGGGATATCTTACACTTAATAAAAACCTTCATTAAAGTCACTGGATACAAAATTAACCCAAAAAATATCGGTGATCTTTCTTTATACAAAGAATAAATGGGTTGAGGCAGAATTTAGGGAAGCAACACCTTTCAAACTAGTCAGTCACAAATCATATAAAGTATCTTAGTGCTACTCTCATGAAGCAAGGGAAAGACCTGTATGACAATAACTCCAAGTCTCTGAAGAAAGAAATTGAAGAAGATACCAGAAGATGGAAAGATCTTCTATGCTTATGGATCTACAGGATTAGCATAGTGAAAATATTCATCTTACTAAAAGCAATACAGATTCAATGCAATTCCTATCAAAGTTCCAACATAATTCTTTACAGAGCTTATCAGAACAATTCTCAACTTCACATAGAAAAATAAAACCAGTGCCCAGAGCCTAGAACCAGTCACCAAGGATTGCTGACACATCTAGAGCAGAGGTAAGACCAACTCTTCTGCTCTGAGTGACCCACCTGCAGGCCTCAGGATACACAAACCCAGGAGCAGTCTGGGCCTGGACCCTTCTGGTTTCTGTCTGTGCCCAGAGCTGAACTGATCTCACAGCTCTCTCTACCCAGATCCAGCTGTAAGAAAACAGGTTTAAAGGAGTGATGACACACAGGCTTACAGGAGGATCAAGCCACTGGCAGAGACAGCAAGACAAGCCAACACCAGAGACAACCCAATGGCAATCGGCAAGTACAAGAACCTAAGCAATAAAAACCAAGATTACTTGGCATCATCAGAACCTAGTTCTCCCACCACAGCAAATACAGGATATTCAAACACACTGGAAATCAAGATTTGGATTTAAAAATCACATCTCATGATGAGGATAGAGGACTTTAAGAAGGACATAAATAACTCCATTAAAGAAATACAGGACAACACAGGTAAACAAGTAGAAGCCCTTAAAGAATTACAGAAAAGCACAACCAAACAAGTGAAGGAATTGAACAAAACTATCCAGGATTTAAAAATGGAAATAGAAACAATAAAGAAAGCACAAAGGGAGACAACCCTGGAGATAGAAAACCTAGGAAAGAGATCAGGACCCATAGAAACAAGTATCACCAACAGAATACAAGAGAATAGAAGAGAGAATCTCAGAGGCAGAAGATACCGTAGAAAACATTGACACAGCCAAAAAACAAAATGTAAAACACAAAAAGCTCCTAACCCAAAACATCCAGGAAATCCAGGACACAATGAAAAGGTCAAATCTAAGGTTAATAGGAATAGAAGAGAGGGAAGACTCCCAAATTAAAGGGCCAGTAAGTATCTTCAACAAAATTATAGATGAAAACTTCCCTAATGTAAAGAAAGAGATGCCCATGAACATATAAGAAGCCTACAGATCTCCAAATACATTGGACCAGAAAAGAAATTCTTGCCGTCATATAATAGTCAAAAAACCAAATGCACAAAACAAAGAAAGAATATTAAAAGCAGTCAGGGGAAAAGGTCAAGTAACATATAAGGCAGGCCTAACAGAATTAGACCAGACTCCTCAACAGAGACTATGAAAGCCAAAAGATCCTGGGCATTTGTCATACAGACCCTAAAAGGACACAAATGTCAGCCCAAGCTACTATATCTAGCAAAACTCTCAATTAACACAGATGGAGAAATCAAGACATTCCATGACAAAACCAAATTTACAAAATATCTTTCCACAATCCAGACCTACAATTGATAATAGATGGAAAACTCCAACACAAGGAGGGAAACTACAACCTAGAAAGAGCAAGAAAGAAAACTCCTTGAAATAAATCCAAAAGAAGAGAGACATGCAAATATAATCTGACCTAAAACAACAAAAATAACAGGAAAGAACAATGACTATTCCTTAATATTTCTTAACATCAATGGACCTAATTCCCCAATTAATAAAAAACATAGACTAACAGAGAGGATAAGTAAAAAGGACCCTGAAATTTGCTGCATACAGGAAATACACCTAAGTTACAAAGACAGACACTACCTCAGAGTAAAAGGTTGAAAAACATTTTCCCAAGCAAATGGTCCCAAGAAACAAGTTGGAGTAGCCATTCTAATATTGAAGAAAACTGGCTTTCAACCAAAAGTTAGTAAAAAAGATAAGGAAGGACACTTCATATTCATCAAAGGAAAAATCCACCAAGATGAACTCAAAATCCTGAATATCTATGCTCCAAGTGCAAGGGCATCTACACACATAAAAGAAATCTTACTAAAGCTCAAAGCACACAGTGCATCTCACACAATAACAGTGGGAGACTTCAACAACCAACTTGCATCATGGAAACAGAAACTAAACAGAGACAGGGAAACTAGAAGTTATGAACCAAATGGACTTAACAGATATCTACAGAACATTCCATCCTAAAACAAAGACTATACCTTCTTCTCAGCACCTTATGGTACCTTCTCCAAAATTGACCATATAATTGGTCACAAAACAGGCCTCAACAAATACAAGAAGATTAAAATAATTCCCTGCATCCTATCAGATCACTATGGCATAAAGTGGTTCTTCAATAACAAAGATGACAGAAAGCCCACATACACATGGAAGTTGAACCATGCTCTACTCAATAGAAACTTGGTCAAGAAAGAAATTTAAGTCTTTTTAGAATTTAATGAAAATGAAGACACAACAAACTCAAACTTATGGGACACAATGAAAGCTGTGCTAAGATGAAAACTCATAGCTCTGAATGCCTCCAAAAAGAAACAGGAGAGAGCATACATTAGCAGCTTGACAGCACACCTAAAATCCTAGAAGAAAAAAGAAGAAAATGCACCTGAGAGGAGTAGAAGGCAGGAAACAATCAAACTCAGGGGTAAAATCAACCAAGAAGAAACAGAAACAAAAACAAAAACAAGAAAAAACTATATAAAGAATCAACAAAACCAAGAGCTGGTTCTTTGAGAAAATCAACAAGATAGAACAACCCTTAGCCAGACTAATCAGAGGGCACAGAGAGAGAGAGAGAGTATCCAAATTAACAGAATCAGAAATGAAAAGGGAGAGATAACAGAATCTGAGGAAATTCAGAAAGTCATCAGATCCTACTACCGAAGCCTATATTCAAATACTGGAAAATCTGGAGGAAATGGACAATTTTCTAGACAGACAGTTACCAAACTGTTAAATAGACCCATAACTCTTAAAGATATAGAAGCAGGTATTAAAAGTCTTCCAATCAAATAAAAATCCCAGGACCACATGGGTTTCGTTCAAAATTTTATCAGCTATTCATAGAAGACCTAATATGAATACTGTTCAAACTATTCAACAAAATAGAAACAGAAAGAACACTTCCCAATTCCTTCTATGAAGCCACAATTATGCCTATACCTAAACCATACAAAGACCCAACGAAGAAAGAGAACTTCAGACCAATTTCCCTTATGAATATGGACAGAAAAATACTCAGTAAAATTCTCACAAACTGAATCCAAGAACACATCCAAATTTTCATCCACCATGATCAAGTATGCTTCATCCCAGGAAAGCAGGGATTGTTCAATATACAGGAATCCATCGACATAATCCACTATGTAAACAAACTAAAAGAAAAAACCTCATCTAATTAGATGCTGAGAAAGCATTTGATAAAATTCATCAATCCTTAATGGTGTCTTGGTAATATCAGGAATTCAAGGCCCATAGCTAAACATAGTAAAAGTAATATGCAGAAAACTAGTAGCCAACATCAAACTGAATGGAGAAAAACTTGAAGAAATCCCCTAAATTCAGGGACCAGACAATGCTGTCCACTCTCTCCCTACTTATTTAATATAGTCCTCAAAGTCCTAGCCAGAGCAGTCAGTCAACAAAATGTCAATGGGATAAGAAGTAGAAAGGAAGAAGTCAAAATATCACTATTTGCAGATGATATGATAGTATACTTAATTGAGCCCAAAAGTTCCACCAGAGAACCACTAAGCCTGATAAACAATGTGGCTAGATATAAAATTAACTCAAACAAATTAGAAGCCTTCCTCTACTCAAAGGATAAACAGACTGAGAAAGAAATTAGGGAAATGATACCCTTTAAAACAGTCACAAAACCACAAAATACATTGGTGTGACTATAACCAAGCAAGTGAAAGATCTGTATGACAAGAACTTCAAGTCTCTGAAGGAAGAAATTAAAGATTTCAGAAAATGGAAAAATCTCCCATACTCATGGATTAGCAGGATTAATGTAGTAAAAATGTCCATTTTGCCAAAACGAATCTATAGATTCAAAGCAATCCCCATCAAAATTCCAACTCAATTCTTCATAGAGTTAGAAAGAGCAATTTGTAAATTCATCTGGAATAACATAAAACCTAAGATAGCGAAAACTATCCTCAACAATAAAAAAAATAAACTTCTGTGGGAATCACTATCCCTGAACTCAAGCTGTATTACAGAGCATTAGTGAAAAAAACTATTGTATTGGTATAGAGACAGGCAGGTAGATCAATGGAATAGAATGAAGACTCAGAAATGAGACCATACTCCTTTAGTCACTTGATCTTTGAGAAAGGAGCTAACACCATCCAGTGGAATAAAGGTAGCATTTTCAACAAGTGGTGCTGGTTCAATTGGAGGTCAGTATGTAGAAGAATGCAAATTGATCCATTCTTATCACCCTGTACAAAGTTCAAGTCCAGGAGGATCAAGGACCTCCACATAAAACCAGATACACTCAACCTAATAGTAGAAAAATTGGGGAAGAGCCTTGAACACATGGGCACTGGAGAAATTTTCTGGAACAGAACACCAATGGATTATGCTCTAAGATCAAGAATTGATAAATGGGACCTCATAAAATTGCAAAGCTTCTGTAAGGTAAAGGACACTGTCTTTAGGACAAAATGGCAACCAACAAATTGGGAAAAGATATGTACCAATCTAACACCTGATAGAGGGCTAATATCCAAAATATCCAAAGAACTCAGGAAGTGAGACTTCAGCGAGTCAAATAACCCTATTTTAAAAAAATGGATACAGAGACCAACAATGAATACTCAACTGAGGAATACCGAATGGCTGAGAAGTCCCTAAAGAAGTATTCAACTTCCTTAGTCATCAGGGAAATGCAAATCAAAACAACCATGACATTCTACCTCATACCAGTCAGAATGTCTAAGATCAACAACTCAGATGACAACAGATGCTGGTGAGGATGTGGAGAAAGAGGAACACTCCTCCATTGTTGGTCAGATTACAAACTGGTACAACCACTCTGGAAATCAGTCTGGAGGTTCCTCAGAAAATTTGATATATTACTACCTGAGAACCCAGTTATACTTCTCCTGGGCAAAAAATGTTCCAAGATATAACAAGGATACATGCTCCACTATGTTCATAGCAGTCTTCTTTATACTAACCAGAAGCTGGAAAGAACCCAGATGCCCTTCCAGAGAGGAATGGATATAGAAGATGTGGTATGTCTACACAATGGAGTACTACTCAGCTATCAAAAACAATGACTTCATGAAATTTGTAGGCAAAGGGATGGCCCTAGAAAATATCATCCTGAGTGTGGTAACCCAATCACAGAAAAAACACATGATATGCACTCCATGGCCCCAGCTGCATATGTAGCAGAGAATGGCCTTGTTGGGCACCAAAGGGAGGAGAAGCCCTTGGTTCTGCCAAGGCTGCCCCCCACCCCAGTGTAGGGGAGTGTCAGGGCGGGAAGGGGGAGTGGTTAGGGAGGGGTAATACCCTCATGGAAGAAGAGAGTTGGGGATGGTATAGGGGGCTTATGGATGGTAAACCGGGAAAGGGAATAACATTTGAAATGTAAAATAAAAAGTCCAATAAATAAAAAGAAAAATACAAACCCAGGATAGCTAAAACAATGCTGAACAATAAAAAGAACTAGAGATATCAGCATTCCTCATTTCAAGCTGTACTACAAAGCAACAGTAATAAAAACTGCAGGGTATTGGTATAGAAATAGATTGATCAATGGAATCAAATCAAAGTCCCAGAAATAAACCTACTCACCTACAGACACTTCATTTTGGACAAAGAATCCAGAACCATACAGTAAAAAACCTAGAGCGTCTTCAACAAATGGTGTAGTTCTAACTGGATGTCTGCATGTAGAAGAAATTAAATAGGTCCACATATACCACTCTGCACAAACTCATTTCAAGTACATCAAATGCCTCAATATGAAACTGGGCACACTAAATCTCATAGAAGAGAAAGCCTTGAATCTATTGGTACAGGAGTCAACTTCCTGAACAGAACACTAATGGCTCAGGCATTAAGATCAACAATTAGTAAATGGAACCCTATAAAAGTGAAAAAAAGAACTTTTACAAGTCAAGGAATGCCATCCCTAGGATGAACAGCAGCCTACAGATTGGGAAAAATATCTTTACTAACCCTACATCTGATATAGGGCTAATATCTAAAGAATAGAAGGACTCAAGATGTTAGATACTAACAGCCCAAGATAACCCAATTAAAAAATGGTGAATAGAACTAAACAGAATTCTCAACAGAGGAATCTCTAGTAGCGGAGAAACGCTTAAAAAAATGTTCAACATCCTTAGCCATCAGGGAAATACAAATCAAATTGAGTCTGAGATTCTACCCTATACCCACTTACTAAGATCAAAACCTCAAGGGATAAAACATGCTGGTAAGGCTTTGGTGCAAGGGGACACTCCTCCATTGCTGGTGGGAGTGCAAACTTATAAACCACTCTGGAAATCAATTTGGAAGTTTCTCAGAAAAATGGGAATAGCCCTACCTCAAGTTTCACCCATACCACTCCTGGGCATATATCCTAAAGATATTCCACCCTTCCATGGACCCTTGCTTAACTATGTTCATAGCTTTATTCGTGATAGCCATAAGTTGAAAACAACTTAAATATCTCTCTACTTAAGAATGGATAGAGAATAGGTGGTTCATTTACACAAGGGAATACTACTCAGCTATAAAAATTAGGACACATAAATTTTGTAGGCAAATGAATGGATCTAGAGAATATCATCCTGAGTCAGGTAATCCAGATCCCCAAAACATGCACAGTATGTACTCATAAGTGGATATTAGCCACACAATACAGGATAAACACTAAAATCTACAGACCCAAAGAAGTCAATTAACAAGCAGGATCCAAGGTAGGGGAGGTGAATCTTTCTCAGAAGGGGAAATAAAATGGATATTGGATGTGAGTGGAGGGAGGAAACTTGATGGGAGAGGAGAGGGGGGGGAGAAACTGGGGTGTATCAGTTTTAGGGAGACCATGGGAGAAAGCATGGAAATCAGTGAGAGAGAACATTTCTAGAAGCGCCAGGGGTCTGGGATTGAGGGAGGCCCCAGGGTATATATGGGGAAGACTCTAGCTGTGACCCCTATCAGTGGGGGATATTGATTCTGAAGTGGCCACCTGTTGTAGCCAGACAGGACTCCCAGTGGAGGAATAAGATCAACAACCCACTAATAAAACCTTTGACCCAAAATGTGGTCTGCTTACAAGATGTACAGGGACGAATATAGAGCAGAGAAATGGGGAATGATCAACAAACGCTTGGCTCAAACTGAGACCAACCCCACTGGCAAGAACAAATCACCAACATTATTAATGATACTGTTATGCTTGCATACAGGAGCCTAGCATAACTGTCCTATGAGAGGCTCCACCAAGCAGCTAACCAAAACAAATGCAGAGACACACAACCAAACCAGTCAGGGTTTCTATTCCTGCACAAACATCATGACCAAGAAGCAAGTTGGGGAGGAAAGGGTTTATTCAGCTTACTTCCATGTTGCTGTTCATCGCCAAAGGAAGTCAGGACTGCAACTGAAGAGGGTCAGGAAGCAGGAGCTGATGCAGAGGCCATGGAGGGATGTTTCTTACTGGCTTGCTTCCTTATAGAACCCAAGACTACCAGCCCAGGGATGGCACCACCCACAATGGACTGAGCCCTCCCTCTCCCGCCTTGACCACTTACAGCTGGGTTTCATGAAGGCATTTCCACAACTGAGGCTCCTTTTCTGTGATAACTCCAGCTTGTGTCAAGTTGACACACAAAACTAACCAGTACAAATTGACCCCTTGTTAACTTGACACACAGAAACATCACTATTAAGTCTCAACCCTTACTTTCTTATTCATCCCCAAGATCTAAATAAATTTGAGAGTCCCACAGCCTTTACATATTAAAAGTTCAATCCTTTAAAATATCCAATATCTTTTAAAATTCAAAGTCCTTTTAAAATTCAGTCTCTTAACTGTGGACTCCACTAAAATACTTCTTACTTCAAGAGGGAAAATTATCAAGGCACAGTCACAATCAAAACCAAAAATCAAACTCTTAACTGTTCAGTGTCTGGTATCCACCAATGATCTTCTAGTCTCCTCCAAGGGCTTGGGTCACCTCTCCAGCTCTGCCCTTTGTAGCAGACACCTTGTCTTCTAGGCTCCAAATGCCTGATCCCCACTGCTGCTGCTGCTCTTGGTGGTCATCTCTTGGTACTGACATCTCTAAAATGCTGCTGTCTTCCATTGCAGATAGGTTTCACCAACAGCCCTCATAGTCTCTCTTCATGGTGCCAGGCCTCAACTTCTTTGTATGACCCCTTCAGTCCTGGGCCATCAATTGCAACTGAGGGTGGACCTTCACCAATGGCCTTCCATAGCCTCTCACAGTACCCAGCCTCAGCTGTTCTTCATGACCCCTTCATGAGTACAAAACCAGTACCACCTGGGTGAATCTTACATATTACCAAGTCCAGCCACAGCATGAGGTACAACCTTGGCTCTCTCTGGAACACAGTCTCTTTGTGCTCTCAAACACTTGCCAGAAGATTTCCCCTCAATGATGTTGGTCTCTTCTTAATCATCACTAATTTCTTAGCTCCAGCTGACCAGTATCAATAATCCTAGTAATGCAAAGGTTTGCTTTAATGGTTCTGGTATCTTGTTAATCACAGCTGATTCTTCAGCCCCAGCTAACCAAAACCACAGAATCTTCACAATCAAAACAACATGGTCCTGGTAAGAGCCTTTAATCTCCCATCTGAAATTACACAAGCCAGGCCTCCATCTTCTGCACTGTTCTCAACATTATCTTCAAAGCGTGCGCCTAAGGAAGCTCTTAAAATCCCAATGGCTCTTCTAGCTCAAAGTTCCAAAGTCCTTCCACAGCCCTCCCCAAAACATGGTCAAGTTGTCACAGGAATACCCCACTGTGCTGGTACCAATTTGTCTCAGTCAGGGTTTCTATTCCTGTACAAACATCATGACCAAGAAGCAAATTGGGGAGGAAAGGGTTTATTCACCTTACACTTCCACATAGCTGTTTCATCACCAAAGGAAGTCAGGACTGGAACTGAAGCAGGTCAAGAAGCAGGAGCTGATGAAGAGGCCGTGGAGGGGTGCTGCTTACTGGCTTGCTTCCCCTGGCTTGCTTAGCTTGCTTTCTTATAGAACCCAAGACCACCAGCCCAAAGATGGCACCGCCCTCAATGGGCTGGGTCCTCCCACCTTGACCACTAGTTGAGAAAATGCTTTACAGCTGGATCTCATGAAGGCATTTCCACAACTGAGGCTCCTTTTCTGTGATAACTCCAGCTTGTGTCAAGTTGATACACAAAACTTGCCAGTACACAAACATTAGTTGGGGTTCAGGGAGTCTTGTGGAGGAGTTGAGGAAAGGACTGTAGGACCTGAACAGGATAGGAACTCTACAGAAAGACCCACAGAGTTAACTAACCTGGACACTTGGGGGTTCCCAGAGACTGATCAACCAAAGAACAAGCGTGGGCTGGACCTAGTCCTCCTACACATATGTAGCAGATGTGCAACTTGTCTTTCATGCAGTTCTAACAACTGGAGCAAGATCTGTCCCTGAATATGTTGCATGCTTGTGGGTCCTGTTACCCTCACTGTGCTGTAATATCTGGCCTCAGTGGGAGAGGGTGTGCCTTGTTCTTCAGTGATTTGATGTGCCAGGAAGGGGGCTACCCAGAGAGGTCCCTTTCACAGAGGAGAAGGGGAGGGAGAGATAGGAGGATCTGTGAGAGTGGGCTGATATTGGGAGGTGATAAATACATTAATATAAAAAAACAACAAAATATCCCGAGAAGCAACAACAATAGGAACAAAATGAAATTATTAAAACAACACAGGGGCCTATCAAAAACATGTACTTTCAACATGAAAGGGCCAACTGATTGTTGGGCACGCTAAAAAATACTAAAACTTATCAAAAGAACAAGCTAGGCACATCCTTATAAAATATTGGAACTTCTATAGTGAATAAAATAATCTCAAGCTTCTGGAGAGATGATATTACAGGTTGGTAAATGCCCCACACAGAATGCCAGGAAACAATGTGAGCTAGAATATCTCAGAATTAATAATCTAAAGACTCTATTCCAATTTCTCTAAAGTCTGGCCTCTGTGTTTCCTAGATAATTCAGGGTTCTTTGGTCAGTTGCGTCAGTTGCCTTCTGCCTACCCATTGTGCAGAGGCTGTGAGTGTCCGTGTGTCTTTTAATTACAAATTTGGGGCTGGCAAAGTGTCTGAGGGGTAGAAGGCATAGCAGCTAAGTTTGACCACCCAAATTCAATCCTTAAAACTTGCACTGTAGGAGAGAACTTTAAGGGTGATTAGTTTAAATTTGCTCTATGTACCCAGTAGGTCCCACGTGCATTCTGTACCCACCCAGGAGCTCTGGATTTACAAATGAAAGACACACACACACACACACACACACACACACACACACACACACACACACATATCACCTGGGTACTTCTAAACCTCCCCACAGCTAGCACACATCCCCGAGTTACCATTTTCTAAATCTATTTTGTGTTTTTGGTTCCCCAGACCCAAGTGGGCAAATGTCCCCAGGGGTTCTAATTCTGATCTCTCTGTTCCCTCATCATGGCTATTCTCTCTATTCTTGTCCCCCTTGATTGCCTGTGCAATCTAAAAGTTCAGCTTCCAGCTTTCTGCCCAGCCATTGGCTGCATGGCAATTCTTTATTACCAATCAAAGCCAGCTGGGGGCAGGGACCTTCAGTGTCTGGAAACATGGCCTTTAGGAGCAGAATTAAAACAAAGCATTAGAACTAATCCCCAACAGAGAACTCCTGAATGTTGTCTTCTGAATTCCATACACATGCGGAGACATAGACAGACAGACAGACAGACAGACAGACAGACAAATGTATGTACACAAGCACTATAAAAATATATGCACACTGTGAAAATATAAAAGAAAACTGAATCTCAAAAATTACCTGAAAAATCTTTATCTAATTTGTGTGTGTGTGTGTGTTTGTGTGTGTGTGTGTGAGTGAACAGTGCATATGTGTACATGTATATGTACATTATATGCACATGTTTGCTCACCAATGCATATGTGTGTGGGGACCAGAGTCTGATATTTGGTGTTTTCCTCACCCCATTGTAATATTTTGATAGGATAATAGATAATATAATTTTAATATTGCAAAAATGAATCATTTTGCTTCTGAACCTTTTTATACTTTCCCATGAAGCTGCTAGAGTGTTTGTTTCAGAAGTCAAAGACATCAGTAAAAGTTTGGAAAATGTGGGCCTCTTTCCTAAGGACGGTAAGACTAACTCCTGGGATAAGCAGAGCAACGCAACCTAGGAATGCAGGAAACCCTTGTGGAGAAAGAAGAAAGCAAATGGATCTGTTGAGGTATGTGCTATAACCGAGTATCTGGAGGGATATTCAGCATGGATTACTATCTAGAAAAATAATTGAGTATACATTCCCAGAATCCATAGGAAATGGGGGAAATGCAGTGATTAAATTCAATATACAAAATGTCAAACCTATGTAAATATAATCAGAGGTCATTATTTGTTCCCCAGTGATCAAAATCTTGATGATTAAAATAGTGCAAACAAAGAATATTTTCATAAGCAAAAATTGTGACCTAACTGTTGGAGATACTGAGAAAAAGACAGAGGGAATAACAACTTTTTTTAGATCATTAGAGAAATTGATCAAAAACCATTAAAGTGGAAAAATCACGTCAAACAACATACTTGATTTAAAATTAATGAGAGAATAATGAGAGAAAGCAAGACAGCTAGAGAGCAAGCAAGAGCAAGAGAACAAGAGTTTCTTACACACAGACACACACACACACAGAGACAGGGAGAGAGACAGAGAGACACAGAGACAGAGAGACAGAGAGAGACATAGGGGAAGGGGGAGTGGGGGGAAGAGAAAGACAGAGGAGGAGGGAGAGGGAAAGGGGGAGAAAGAGACAGAGGGGGAGGGGGAGGGGAAGGGGAGGGAGCATGTACAGAAATAAGACAACTTTCAGGAGTTGGTTCTCTCCTTCTTCTGAGGTCCGGGGATAAATCTCAAGTCCTCAGACTCTCTGGGAAGCACTTTTATCTCTTGCATAATATTGCAAGCCTGGAAATCTTTAACATTTCTAAGTGTGTGTGTGTGTTTGTGTGTGTGTGTGTGTGTGTGTGTGTGTGTGTGTATGAGCGGTTCATACATGTATACACCCGTATGTTGTGTGTGTTCACCTATGCATATGTATGTGTAGGTCAGAGTCTGACACTGAGTGTCTTCCTCTATTGCTTTCCACATTGTAATATTTTGAGATGGGGTCTCTCACTGAAGCTGAAACTCATGGCTGCCAATGAGATCCAGGGATCTGCCTGTCTGACTAAGCTGTCTCTTGAAAAACAATTGTAATAATTTTGACATGAAAAAAGTCACGCAGTGTCAAATTTTCCATCTGTGACACTATGTCAGAGCTCAAACTGTTTTGAATTTTGTAGCATTTTGGATTTAGAGTTTTTGAATTAAGGATGCTCAAATCAATAGCTATATTTGGGTTTATATGTACACACATATGAACATTACATATGTATATATGTAATATGAATGGAATATATATATTACTCTATTAAATTTTAGTGTTATATTAGGAAAATATTCATGAGGTCATGGGGAGTTATTAGCTAACATTTCACTTATGACTGTTAAATTGATATTACAAAAGGCAGATGTAAATTATTATGGTTTAATTTGAAGACAACTTGACAGGGAATACAGGAGAACATATTTTGAAAAAAGATTATATCTCTAGTCCATGTATTTTCTTTTCTGTCGGAAGCAATGACCCCTCTGAAAGCCAGGTTACCCTGATTAACCTTAATGTGTTGCATGGCAACCACATTATGCACAGGGCAATTTGGGAAGTAAGCTGTGTACTTTAGAAGACTTTCCACTGAGCATGGCGTACATTCACATAGTTGTAGCTGGTAAGTGTTCTTACATAGGGGAGGGGTAAGAAGAGACAAGAGAAGACACTGATGTGCTTGACTAATTTTCCAGTTGCTTAACTGGGATTTTGCTCTAATAAGGGACCAAAATGTCTGGCTAGAATTCAGAAGTTGTTTGTGTTAGATCTATTTTTTCAGACTCATTGGTGCCTTTGCTGTGTACTGTTAGTTTTTGTTGTTTTGATTGGAAACAGGGTTTCAGGATACAGCTCAGGCTGAGCTGGGATTTTGTATGTAGGCTAAGAAGGTTTGAACATACTTTCCTCCTGCCTCTGCCTCCTGAGTGCTGAGATTGTAGATGTGTACACCATGCCTAATCATCACGGTCACGTTGTTTGCATGTTTTATTTATGTAAAGGTTATTTTATTTTTCTTAATTCTTGAAATTTTCACACTTGCTTATATTATGGTATGGTAGCACTTATCTCTCATCTCCCTTCATATCTTCTTCAACCCATATATCCCTCCCAACTTCCTATCTATCTATCTATCTATCTATCTATCTATCTATCTATCTATCATTCATCCATCTATCTTCTCTCATTTATGTATCCAAGTATCTATGTATCTATGTATCTATGTATCTATCTATGTATCTATGTATCTATGTATCTATGTATCTATCTATCTATCTATCTATCTATCTATCTATCTATCTATCTATCTATCTATGTATCTACCTATCTATCCATGCATACATCCATATATCTTCTATCTTCTCTCATTTATGTATTTATGTATCCATGTATCTATGTATCTATCTATGTATCTATCCATCCATCTATCCATCCATCCATCCATCCATCCATCCATCCATATATCTTCTATTATTTATGTATCTATGTATCCATGTATCTATGTATGTATGTATGTATCATCTATGTCTATCTATCTATCTATCTATCTATCTATCTATCTATCCATGTATGTATGTATGTATGTATGTATGTATGTATGTATCTATCTATCTATCTATCTATGTATCTATCTATCTATCTATCTATCTATCTATCTATCTATCTGTCATATATGTATCTATGTATCTTTCTGCCATCTGTCTATCCATCTATCATCTCTCTGTCTAACTTAATGAATCCAGTATGAACTGTCCTCAAGTGCATTTCTAAGACATGGTCTCATGTAGTGCAGGCTGACCTCAAACTGACAATGTGACTGAGGGTTCTGACCCTCCTGCTTCCAACTGCTGACTTGTGGGTTACAGGTAATCACATCTGCTTTAATTACTGTCACTTTTAAAGGTGCCTTATTAACTAGAACATTTTGGTTTTACACCTGGAGATGCTGATAAATTTCATCTAATTCATTTTAAAAATATAAATGGACATTTTAAACACCTGTAGAAACCTGCATGTCCCATATTCTTGATTCTTTAGAAAGTCTACCGTCAGTCTGTCAGTGGTTTAGTGTTCAATAGGCACATGCCAGAAACACCGAACCACTGACTTGATCAATTCTCATTTATTTTAGAAAACAAGTCTCAAATGGTGACTTGGATAAGCCTGCGACATACCTGCAACGGAAAGAAGACTAGAGAACAGCTTACCCTTCGGGCTGTGCTCTGTCAACAATAACCCTGGGGGCACAGGAATTCCCTTCAGTGTTCTCATCACTGACTTGACTCTCCCTTGTTGACTTCTTTTCAATAAAGAAAAGATATTAAGAGATGCTTCTAATGGCTGTGATTAGCTAATAATGGGTTCTGTTCGAAACGGAAATTGGTCCTGCAAAGGGAGCGACCTCTTTTATCGTCCTAGTTGTGCTCTGCGCTGCAGCACCAGCTTCCTTTGCTACTCCAGCTCGCTTCTCTAGGAAAGGTAATTACAGTTAGAATTAAAGTCTATGGACTGTGTCCCGCTGCCTCTCTTTTGGGTGATGTGGAGGGGAGGATAACGCCTATGCGTTCTCCTTGTTTAGAAGATTCATGTTTATCTAATGTGAAGTCAATATTATTGTCCAGGAAGAGTTAGGGGATTGCTAACGATCTACCAGGGAGTGCTCCTGAGTGCCCCTGCCCACGCTCCAGTGACTCGGAAACCACTTAGCTCACCCGGAGGCCCATCTCCCTTCACACCTCAGCACAGCCCATCATGCACCTCATCTGAAAATGATCTGCAGTAAAATATCTCACAGAGTTTTAATGACGGGTGGGGCTGAGATACACAGAGAAAGGCTAGCATCGCCAGCTTCTCCACAAAGCCCTGATTCACGGACTGCCCACGCACAGAGGAAGGGCTTAGGGATACCGGAATGCTTCCTCTTTTCTAGGAAGTAATAGAAGCTGGCTGGCATCCACAAAATCCCAGGTCTGCAACACACCCAAGGGTTCTTTCCTCTAACCTTTATGTTAAGATAGATAGCATAATATAATCCTAATTTTATATTGAAACCAAAAAGTGCTAAGGGACTTAGTAATTATTTTTTATGTGTATTATATTTGGCAGTCCCAAGAAATAGAAGAGGATGTTTATAGAAATGAATAGGCATGTATTATAGTATCTGATCTCATGCGCGTGTGCACACACACGCACACACACACACACACACACACACACACACGGAGTGGCTTATTTAGGTATGGGAATAGATGCTTATCAAATCTGTTCTGTCTGTTCTGTCATCTACATGCTAGTGACCCAGGAAAAGGTTGTTTTCTGTTTAAATTCAAAGGCAAGAGAAATACTATAGTGCTAAGGCTTTGTGCTCTAGGGCCAACACTTAGAAGAATTCTCTCTCATGAATTCTCCCTTACTTATGCCAAAGTTTGTCTCATAGTCTAGGCTTCCAACCGATCATATGGTACCCACTCACGCAGCAGAGGACAGTACTTTATCTGCTCAACTGATTCAAGTGTGAATCTTCTAAAACCACCTCCCATAGTAACACATAGAAAAATGTTTATCCAAATATGAGAGTGCTGTGTGAGCCTGTCAATGGACCAATAAAATAATTTTTCTGTCTAGTGAGACGGTTCAATACGTAAAACCACTTGCCTCCAAAGCTAACCAAATGATAGCTGACTTTTGCAAGTCGTCTTCTGTGCTCCCCAGATGGGTTATGGCCTTCATGTACACACACACACAGACACACACACACACAGACACACATACAAATGTACACACACTAAAGTGATAACCATCATATACATACATATATGCATTATATATATGCATTATATATAATGCATATGGATCAGATATGTAGACATTAGAAAAGGTGTTGATAGATTTGTAAGAATAGTCACAGAAGTATAATAGTGAAATTTTTCTTTTAATGTAGAGGACATGGTGCTGTAAGCAGAAATATTTCCTCTTAACAAACAACAGTAGTAGGATCAGAAAATTCTAGGGATAGGAAAGGGATTTTACAGGAAACTTTCAAGACAATGAAAAATAGTTAAGAGAGAACTCTTTGGGATAAGAAAAGAGAGTGTTTGATAGACCAGACAAATGAGAAAATCTTCCCCTGGGGGTCTCTGTGCCATGAGTGAACTAATTCACCCGGCACCTTCTTTGAATTCCACTGTTGCTGCCTGTGCATAGGGGATTTCCCAGCTCCTCTCCCTAGCCAACCCACTCCAGTGTCTGTCTGCACATTTTGCATTAATCATGCACGCATGGCACTTCCTGTTTAATCGCTTGGCAATTATCTGGTTTATATCTTCTGTTTTCATCTCCTAAACAAGATTTGCCTCATCAGATCTTAAAATTGCATTTGACATGGTGACGAATAGTTGAATAATTTGTTCCCTACAAATGTAATTATTTACCATGTAATTTTCAGGAAGACACAGCTTCCAAGTGTTCATAGAAGATTCACTGTGCAATTACCAGACTTACCACCACCCTGCTTCACGGCCGAAAAGACTGCAAGGACAGCCATCAGAAAGACACCGAGGGAGTTGCTGTCCACCAAGGAGACAATACTGTGAGCGCGGAGGTGACTTCCTGCGAGCTGTCAGTCTGCTTTATGACTTTCTGGGGAAATCACTTAATTTCTCTCTGTGTCAGGCTCTTCAACCAGAGCATGGAGTAGCAAAAGGGAAGGGGAGTTGTGGTGAAGAAAGAAGTAGGATGAACTGAAAATAAATGAGTATATGCAGTTTCCTTTGTTATTTAAAAAATGTTTGCTGTTTTTGTGCAGTATTCCCTTGAGGAGTCAGGATTCTTCTGAGGGTAGTAATTTGGAAGGCCCCACTGCAGACCAATCTTTTGAAGAATAAAGGAGTCTAGTTTAGGGTGCCTTTGGCTTTGGGGATGAGGAGATGTACATTTGAGCTACTGAGAAGGTAGCTTGGGGATTCTTACAGGCAGAGGCAGGCTGGGCAGAGGAAACCCAGTGCTGAAGGAAAGAGTCATGTAGCAGGTCTAGGGTAGACGTTAGCAGCCAGATGTAAAAAGTTTTGTCTTAAATTTGTGAGAAACCAACTCTGGCAGTGATGGCTGCTGAAAAAATGTCAATGCTATCATTAAAGCAGCACCTGGAAGATACTGGGTAAGTAACAGTCCTTCTTGGTCTCCATCTCTTCTTGTCTTATAATATATATTCCTATGGGAATTCTCCAGAAGGTCTGCTTAAGTGTGCTGGACCTATGTGAATGACATGGGAAGTGTGCAAGGTAGCCAGATTTCAAGTGCACAACTCCTAAATTCCTGGGTCCTCACCTGCTTCTGCCATTCATTATCTCCCTAACCTTCGACAACTGAATCTCCCAAAGGTTTGTGTGTCCACTTCAAAACCCCTTATTAATGAAAGGATTGTTGTCTAAAGAGCCTGTTGGGTGTAGGAGACTGAATATTCCCAAGTCGTATTACTTTTACCCCTTTGATCTTGCAGCATGTTTTTATGTTAGAAGATTTTTTTTTAAAATGTGTTTTATGTATGAGCTCTCTATCCCAGTGTATGCTTGCCTGTCAGAAGAGAGCATCAGATCCTGTGATGCGAAATCATGAGTTAACATGTGGTTGCTGGGAATTGAACTCAGGACCCATGGGAGAGTAGGCTGTGTTCTTAACTGATGAGCCAACTTTCCAGTCCCACCATTTTATAGGCAGCTTTTACAATAGTTTTTGGTATTGGACAGAAAAAGGAAAGGTTGGACTTGCTTTTGCTTTGGTTAAGTTACAACATATGAACATCTGGTTGATTAAATGATTTTATCCCCTAAATAAAGATATTCAGCCTGCTTTCTCTTCTTATTCCTTTCTCCAAACCTCATTATTTCTTGTTTGGTCATCTAAGGTAAAATTCATCCAACTTTAATGTGTACAGGATTCATGAGAATACAGTGGAGACCTATTTAACAGCAACTTGAATAGTCTTAACACTATCGTATATCTGAAAGGAGGTAGTGGGGATATATTTATATGTATAATTTATATATAATTATTAGTTATTTAATATGTATTATATTTGTATATAAATATATGTGCATATAAATATATGTATAGATGTGAACATATACATGTATATGTGTATAAATATATACATTTATGCTTATGTATGTATATACATATATACACACATATGTGTTTATAGTGTTTTATGTATGTGTTTTTATTTTTGCTTGTAAGCTCTTTGCTCACCTTCTTTCTGACACGATATTCCACTGGCCACGGTTCACTCACTAGGCAAGGTTCACTAGGTGGTGAGTCCCAGCAATGGACATTTTTCTGCCATTATGGTGGACTTTTAAAACGTGGGTTTTGGGATTCTAACTTAGGCCTTTATCTCTTAGGATGAACATTTTACTGACTAAGTCATGTGCTCCCTTACTCCAACCATGTTGCCAAGTTAAACGACTTCTCTATGCTAATCTCATGGCCTCATCCATCATTCAGCTCTGAAGGACCGCCATATTTTACGTGGTTGATGTCTTTCTCTCTGGCCTTTGAGCCCAGGAAGTTACCTCTTTCTGGCAGTTCTGCTATTTGGAGGACCTCTTGTCCCCATTCTTCATTGCTTCCTTGACTTCTATACTTGAGAGCATCCAGGGTCTAGTCTTTGAACTTTTCTTATGTGTATTGAGAGTCCTTAAGGAGTTTCATTAAGGCTATGGAATTTCATCACCAGCTATAAACAAGGAAGTGTCTACAGTGTGTAGTTCTGGCCCAGGCTTTCTTTTGAGCAGTATAATTGTTTACCCAGCTCTGTGAACCTCCTTTTAAGGTAGACACCTCACACCAAACACTTCCTAAATACATTTTCTTTTCCAATAAGAAAATGTAGCCTTCTTAATCCCTCCAGCCAATATTTTATTATATATATACACAATATATATTATTTATGTATGTAAGCATATATGTGTATATACACATATAGATATATGTACATATAATGTATATTTCATATAATGTGGATATGCATGTATATATACTATATGCATATATAATATACAATATACATATGCAGATACATATATTATATATGCATGTATATGATGTATACACACTTATCTGTATATATATAAGCATCTTAATCTCCTTTTGAACATCTCAAGAAATGCTTCTGGTTGTCCTTAAAGATATATCTAGAGCTGTCTCCCTTCCATACTTTCATATAGAACATCATCACCTTTGGTCAATACATAGTTCTTCTCTCATGTTAGCAATGTCATTTTCCCAAAAGTACACAAATCAATTATACCCCAGATCTCCAGTGTTCATGGTTATTGTAAGTAACAGTCTCATTAAGCTGTTAACCCCTGGGCTCCTGAAGCACTTTTCTGGGCCCATCGTTTCAATTAATTTACTCCCTATGTTCCTTGTGTTTTAACCACCACCCCCTTGAAGGTTTTGACAGCCAGTCCTTTCACCGAGGATGCCTTTTCTAATTATCTTCACGGCTTGTTGCTTCCCCTCTTTCAAGCTTTTGTTCGATTCTTATATGTCCCCAAGAGACTTTTTCTGGCATCCTGATTTAAATTTTCAGCTCTAATGTCAACATTTCTTGTCTCCTTCCCGTGTTGTGATTTTTCACTTTTTATCATTTTTGTGATATTATTTCAGATTTTATTTTTTTCAATACAAGCTCCCTGAGGACAGATCATTTGGTAGTGTTTATTGCCTTCTTCCAGGGCCTGGTATAGCACCAGCTCAAATCAGGAGCTTAATATGTCCTTGTTCATTGACTAAATGAAAGTTAAGAAACCAAATCAAAACCAGTCATGGTATGAACATTTTGTCAAAGTGTAAAAAGCTAAAAGACTGGGTCCTTGGGTTCTAGGAGGCAACTCGCATGTTGGCCTTCTGATTCTCCTCTCTTAGTAGTCATAGGAAATGCTCAATCTTTATATATAATTTGCTAAGGATGCTCTCTTAGTTGTAGTGAGGAAAATCTCTCTGTCTTTTATGAAAGTTTTGGAAAAAAATGACTTGGAAAATGGTGAGAAATGTAAAATGAAAAGGTATGGGGACTACATTGTGTTTCTTCTCGTGTTTATCCAGGCAATGTCTGTGTAGCCTGGGTGTTTCCATTGCTTTTCTGTTTGTTCATGTACATTTTCTCTCTGTGTAAATAGTTATTCTGGACAAGAGAATTTTAATTAGAGAGGAAATTGCCAGTCCGTTTGTGATGAGGTAATACCAAAATATTACAGAACTATACTCACATATGCAATAATGAAAAAACATATTCACGAAATTATACTCATTTAAAAAGATTATGTGTGTGTGTGTGTGTGTGGGTGTGTGTGCGTGCGCGCGTGTGCGCACATGCACACGCTTGTGCATGCATGCACAGGTGCCCACAGCGACCACAAGATTATGTTACATTCCCTGGAGCTAGACTTGGACCTCTGAAATGTGCATCACATGGATGCTGTCACGGAACTAAACTTGGGTCTTCTGTAAGAGCATCACGTGCTCTTAACCATGAAGCCAGGAAACAGAACCTGAGAGAAGAGGTTCAGAAGTGTTACTCCCCAGAGAGATATTACCAATACCTCTCATTTCTTTCATGTCTAAACTCTACACTTTGATCAGTTTCCTAAAGCCTATCAAGTTATGAGCCATGTCTCTCGTCCTTATATATTCACACTGTAAAGCAGCCAGCACTCTTTTCCTTTGGCTCTGTACAGTCCTCCACATCACTTTCAAGAAACACATCTTTTTTTCTCCATCTTTTATTTCACCAGCAGCTGTAACTGTTTTACACGTTTGATTTTTCTTTTTCTTTCTTTTTTTTTTTTTTAACAATGTCACATTCAGGAAGACGAAGTCTTCAAACACATTATATTTGGTTAGCAAACATGAAAGGCTGTGAGACAGCATATAATGCAAACTATTTTCAAATTGGATTTAGGAATTAGAGTGACAGAGGGAATGGATTCTAGGTCTGAAGAACAAACATCGAATGTGGCTTGTTCATTGTTGGCCACGCTGATTAGATTAAATGCCACATTTTAATGCACAGTTTAAATATTGGGCTTCAGCTTTATTCTTCTGATTAAAGTTGTTTGCTTGGCTGTGATGATTAAATATGGGTTAATAAATATAACCTTTGTTTAATTTATTGTGGCCATTTTTTCCCCTCTTTTCTAGATTGGGAAAAGAACAGGTAATGATGATCTGTTAGAGCTGAATGATGGAGGAGTATATTCACCTGATGGTGAATCCAGGGGCAAAGAGAATGAGAAAGGACTGTGGGGAAGACGTGATGTCTAACTGAATACTCCCTATGGCCCATTCTTTTCTACTATGTTTACATCTTATATTTCCATCAGCTTCCTATAGCCTATCATGAACCTATCTGTGTGTCTTAGGCAGGGTTTCTATTCCTGTACACACGTAATTACCAAGAAGCAAGTGGAGAAGGAAAGAGTTTATTCAGCTTACACTTCCACGTTGCTGTTTTTCACCAAAGGAAGTCAGGACTGGAACTCAAGTGGGTCAGGAAGCAAGAGTTGATGCAGAGGCCATAGAGGGATGTTTCTTATTGGCTTGCTTCCCCTGGCTTGCTCAGCTTGCTCTCTTATAGAACCCAAGACAACCAGCCCAGGGACTCTACCACCCACAGTGGGCTGGGTCCTCCTACCTTGACCAATAGTTGAGAAAATGCCTTACAACTGGGTCTCATGAAGGCATTTCCACAACTGAGGCTCCTTTTCTGTGATAATTCCAGCTTGTGCTAAGTTGATACACAAAACTAGCCAGTACACTGTGAATGGATCCATTGATAAGATCAGAGACCCCATGATCCAACCACTCCCCCAAATCCCCACTTTGGAGTCTGCTGCACTGCTGACTAAGAATTCATTCATGCCACCTTGAGTGGTATTCCAAATGCAAACCCTAGCAATTCTTTTAAATATTTTAATTTCATTCTTCAATATTTTCCAGGTAGGATAGAGTACATATTTTACTTATAAACAATAACAACAACAACATCAACAACAACACCAACAACAACCATAACAGAAAAACATATCTCAGAAGCTTGCACAAAGTTCTAAGTTCATTTAGCAGTTATAAAAGAAAAGAAAAGAAATAAAAAGACAGGTTGGTGTTGATGCTTTTGGCCTCGAATCTAGGAACTACTTACATCGTTTCTGTGTTTAAACAACATGTGTGAAAAGTTTCAGGATCCGTAAAATAAAATTATTGATTTTCAGAAAATGAGATAAAATGGAAAAATAATGGAAGTTGAAACAATAGCACTCATCTAGAGAAATCCAATGTCCCCTCATATTTTTGCCATTATCTCTTCCACCCTTTGTTTGGGAACCGTGATTGGTTGATTGATGATGGGAGAGAAAAGGAAAGAGCTGAGAAGTTATTGCGAAAACTTTCTGCTCTGTCCAATGCTGTGAGTCAGCTTAGGAAGGTGGGAAGGGAGAAACACACTTTCATATGGCAGGGTCTGGGGTGGAAATGGAGACCAAAGATGCTCTCCAACTTTCTGTGCCTTAGCCACTTCTTTATATCAATTTCATGGGAAGTTGTTGGTCTGCTTCAAAGGTACTTGTGTAGTTTCCTCTGAACTGAGACAATCTCTCCTAGGAGGACATTGGAGGAGAGGAGCCATAAAATTCAGGAAACTAAGCAAACTCACCGGGCTCAGGAAACAAAGAAAACTCCAAAAATCACAGGTTCCCCACACAGACAGCAGCAGCCTCTGCACACAATGGCTAGAGGAGGGGGAGACTGTCTCAGTTGTCCCTAAGGGGTTCTAGTAATACAGCTTTAGGGACACTCCAATAAACTCATTTGTTTAACTACATTTTCATGGGTGGAATTTCTTTTTAACTTTTTTTCTTTTTCTTTTTTTCATTTTGGTTCTTTGGTTGCTGGTGGCTCTTCTGGGATTAATAGATACATTATTTTGTTTTAAGATCTCTTAGGAGAAAAATCACACAGCAGCAGTTCTTATACCTATTTAGGCAAGTGTGGACACCTGGTTAATTTTTGAAAACAAAGCAAGTGTGTGTGTGTGTGTGTGTGTGTGTGTGTGTGTGTGTGTGTGTGTGTGCTTGCTTTTTCTGAGGAAGGAGATTGGGACTTAGATCAAGTTCATGAGGCTCTGAAAAAACTGAAAATAAAAAAATAATGTGGCAGTCTGTCATATAGGATTGGAAAAATAGGTGGGGACTTTATACCAATGTACTTATATATAAATGCATACATATGTGTCTTATAGCTTCATTTCTGTTCTATTCCCACTCCCTTCCCTGCTTCCTCATCTTCCTTTCCTTTTCTGCCGTCTTTCCCTTCTCAGATGAGGGCTTGTGTAATCTAAGCTAGCCTCTACCTGTCATGTAACAGGGAATGACCTTGAAATTCTGATCCTCCTGCCTCCACATCCCAAGTGCTCTGGCTGCTGCATGTGTCACATCACCATGCCTGATTTATAAGATGCTGGGAATTAAATCTAGGACTCCAAGCATACTAAACAAGCCGTCTACCAATGGAGGTCCATTCTGAGCCCAGGATTTATATTTTACCAGGTTCTTTCAAAGGTCAGAAGATCTTTAATTGAAAGGATTACTCCATCACATATGCTATGGCTAATTATTGGAAGCGAATGTATTGGAGGATCCTTTGGAATCTGCTCAAATCACCATTTGTCGTTTCCTCTCTACTCCATGTACTCCTCGGCTTAGCTGTCCATACAAAAAGGCCAGTGCTTGTGGGTTCTGCTCTATGCTTTTACAGTAAAGTGGCTTTAGGTTATTCTGACCTGATTTAAGCCCTCATGTTCTTTTCTGAACATGACTCTAATTTTGATTGTTCACACTGTTCTAAGCTAGAGTAAATGCTCCCCAGAGATGGAGGCTATAACACTTGTCAAAGAGAGTGTGTCTGATTCATCGCCTAACCTTACAGTTCTTTGTGCCATGCTAAGCACTCCATGGGTTCTCAATAAATATTAATAGAATGGAATTGAATTTACACTTTACTCATTTCACAAATAGGTTAAAGGAAGATTAACAACATCACAGCGATACTAGCAGGCTGAAGTAAAGAATGGCTGTGTACCTCTTGCAATGTCTTGGAGTTGTACCATAAAAGCGCCATATTCTGGAAAACTCTAAAGCCAGAGGAAAAAATATTTTTTAATGTGTTACCTACACTTATTATTTGGAAGGGATTTGTTCATTTAGATCATGATTAGTAACGCTCCTCACAGCAAATGAGCACAAAATACCCACTGAAGATTGAATAATTTTTCTGTACCTTTTCTAATTCTTTTTGTAAATATTGTAATTTTCAAATGTGTGCATGAGCGTGTGTGTGTGTGTGTGTGTGTGTGTGTGTGTCTGTGTCTGTGTGTGTGTGTGTGTGTGTGTGTGTGTGTGTGTATAGGTATATGTGCATGAGTACAGACACCGGCAGAGAGGCCAAAAGGGCATTGGGTCCTCTGGAGCTGGAGGGTCAGGCTATTGTAAGCTGTCCCAACATGAGTGCTTGGGACCATACTCATCAGCCATGTGCTCTTGACAACTGCGCCCCCCAATTAGTTACTAAGAAGCAAATACGGTGCACAGTAATATGGTAATGAACCACATCACAGTGTTAGGCTATGCCACAAAGCAGTCTATTGAACACATTCTTGGGCTGGGCGCTCTGTGGTGAATGTATGTTCAAAGATACTTAACCTGGTTTCTTTCCTGTGCTTTGATTTATGTCTTGAAATGAAGTAAAAGTGAAACAAGTCCCCTCTCACTTATGAACATCAAAATTTTATAAACACCGCTTTCAATCTGTAGCTGCAAATGCTCTCTGTGTCCCTGTAAGGAAACTGACCTGCCTTATAAAAGATATTACATGTGAGAATCCAACATTCAGAATATTCTTTTTTAGTTATTTATTCCAAGTAAATACACCATTGCTAAATTCCTCACATTTGGAATTGTATTGTAAGAGCATTAAACTTCTTACTCATCAAACCCCTGAGATTTCTAACCTAGTACACATTTTCTCAATTAGTAGATATGCCTAGTATAAACTATTTCAGATTAAATAAGAATTGAGAAAAGGCACTATAGCATAATTTTTTATTAATATTCCATTTTTTATATTTAAAGTGTCTGAAGAGTTTGCCATAAAAAGGAGAAATTGCTTCTATAGCATGTAATAAAGTGAACACTTTATTATGAAGAACTTAACCTGAGACTTCTTGGTTTGAGGAGAGTTTTTCTAGGTTCCAAAACTCCAGCTTCCATAATGGCATATGTTCCAAGCAGCACAGTGAGCAGTAGTAATTCATCGTCTTGTGATAGTGTGAACAAGAAATCTTCCCCATCAACTCCTATATTGGACCTATTGGTCCCTGGTTGGTGGTACTCTTTTGGGAGGTCAAGAAACCTTTAGGAAGTAGAAACTTGTTGGAGCAAGCATGTCATTGGGGTGTGTGTGTGTGTGTGTGTGTGTGTGTGTGTGTGTGTGTGTGTGTGCCTTTGCAGTTTAAAACAACTTCCCACTTCCAGTTTGATGTTAGCTTCTTGTTTGTGGTGAAGATGTGTTCTCTCAGCTTTCTGTTCCTGCTGCCCTGCCAGTCACTTGTTTCTATGCCCCCATCCCCCCACGAGTACATACTGCTAACCCTCTGGAACCACAAACCAAATTAAACTCTCCTGTAAGTTGCTTGTGGCAATGGTGTTTTCTCAGAGCAATAGAAAAAAGGAGCAATGCATATCTTATTTTTACTGACATATATAAACTGCACACATGGACAGAACCAATTATGCCACTGAATCCGTAATGTATAGTGTGTACTAATCAAGGGCTGACTCCATCTATCCAGTCCTCAAGTCCGAACTTCCAACAATATTTTTCTGCCCTGAGGTTGTCCATTTGTCACCTTTTGTATATGCCAGAGAACAAACGTGGTGCCAGTTGTAGTTTTTTCTGAACCTTCTGAGTTGTCATTTTTCCAGTGGTAGTCACAGAGCACTGTACTGGTTGGAATGGCCAGTATGGAAGATGTCATTTCTCCATTCTGGGTTGCTTTATTACTCAGTTGTGCCACAATGCCCAGCTTCTTCTTCTTAAAAAAGAACAAAACAAAACAAAACAACAACGAGAAACTCCGTGTAGACATTGCATTTACTACTCTATGTCAGAGATATGATGAAAGAATACATTTTATTAGTTTTTCCCTCACCCAAAACAGTTCTGAAGAATAAGCATTCACTTTTCATGGCAATAATTTTAAAAATTAGTATATTATTTAATCTTTAAAATCTTCATATACCTATAAACTATATTTTGATCATCTAATTCTCCTACTGTCCTCTCTACTTCCCCACATCCAAACAACTCTTTCTTCCAACTCCAAGTCCTTATTTAGCAGTCTATTACGTTAAGGGCTCGGCTACCTCACCAACCTTAAGTCTGCACTAAGAAAGAAAATGCTCAGTGAGTTCAATTGGTGTTGCACACAACACCAATCTGTTAGAAAAAAGGTGCTCACCAGTGCCATAGTGGAGTGACTGCTGGGGCTAACCAACCACTTTAAAATTTGTACTTGAGGCCTGCACTGTATGGGGTACTTCATTCCTGGTACTGTAGCCAAAAGCCCCTTTGGCTAAGGAAATTATAGCCCTTAGTGGGAGACGTACAGTTGTTGTTTTGCTAAACTATCGTGTTGTCAAACTACCTTCTAAATATTCTTGTGTGATTTTAAAATAGTGTCTTAGGGTTTTCTTGCTGTGAGCAGACACCATGACCAAGGCAACTCTTATAAGGACAACATTTAATTGGGGCTGGCTTACAGGTTCAGAGACTGAGTTCAGTATCATCAAGGTGGGAACATGACACTGTCCCGGCAGGCATGGTGCAGGAGGAGCTGAGAGTTCTACATCTTTATCTGAAGGCCACTAGAAGAAGACTGACTCCCAATGGTTAGGAGAGGGGCCCTTTTTGCCCACCCACAAAATAACACATTTCCTTCAACAAGGCCACATTTCTTCCAACAAGGCCATTCCTCCTAATAGTGACACTCTCTGGGCCAAGCATATTTAAAACATCACGAATAGTAAACCAAAATAATAATGGTAAGTTTTGATGAATAAGAGCCATGTTATATTTCTTTATTATAGAAATGAAAGAAAATGTTTTATTACTTTCGAAAAAAATTAATTTGATCCCTTGGGGAGTAGAATTTGAGTTTGAAAACTTTTAAAATATAGTATTTAATAATTTTTGATAATTTCAAACAATGTATTTTGATCACATAAATCCCAACTCCTCCTCATAACTTTTCCCAGATCCAGCTTTACCTTTCTACCCCTCACCTTCCTAATTTCTGATTTTTACATAAAAATTAATAACCCTTTGGATCCAATTTGTGCTGCCTGCAAACTCTTTGGTGTGAAGTCATCTATTGGAGCATGTCAATCTATGCCCTTAATGAAAACTAATTCTCCCTTCCTGAACATCTACACATTACCCATAGAAGACTCCAGGAAGATTCTCCATGGTTTTCTGGGTAAGAGAAATTAAGTGAGAAATACCACACCATAGAATTATATGTTTTGCATGATGGAAATGCATAGACAATTTATGTTAGAAGTAGCACAACATAGATCCCTCATGTGGTCTTTCATTTTTTTTCTAGAAGCATTATAGAAATACAAAGTAATATACAAATGTACAACAATTCTCATAGTCATGTTTAAATTATCAATTATGATGGAAATGTATAAGGATATTTTTCCATATATTTTCTTCTTTATTTAAGATTGCAAAGATTTTTTCAGAACCCAAAGATGCAAACTATATTATATGGTGTTGGTTTGTTAGTTTCCTTATTTTTAAATTGTCAACACAAGTACCAACCCCTTCCCCAGTGAAATATCTTTTTTCAACATTTTTACAAGTCTGAATAACTGATTAAAACTTCGGTGAAGAGCTGAAATATTGTAGATTAGAAACTAATTGTCTTGGGCTATCTCCTAATAGACATTTAATGTGTGTGTGTGTGTGTGTGTGTGTGTGTGTGTGTGTGTGTGTGTGTGCACACCACAAGCACGCTTGAGCATATGTTTATGAGATAAAATCCCTTTTTGGTATAAACACATACTTCTATCAACCCAAAAGCTGAGTGTCATTAGGCAGCATCTGCGGCTCATAGCGGAAGCTTACATTTCTCTAACTGCTTGTCTGGTGTTTCTACCCATATACTGAAAAAATGCATTCATGTGTCACTTTCTTTGTTTTGTTACTATACAAATCCAATATACTATACGCATACACTAAATGGCTATTTAAGAGTCTAGAGATAGCCCAAGGTAATTACTCTCTAATCTGCAACATTTCAGCTCCTCATAATAACAGATTTAATCAGTCAATCAGCCTTGTATAAAGTAGAGCATAGAAGCTGCATAGGGATCAGGATGGGGGTGGGGATGGGACTTAAGTTGACTAAAGTAAAGAACAATCTTAAAAAGTTACAGCACTGGACTATGGTATTTGTGGTAACCTGACTCTGTGTTCCAGGGTCATGTCATTTATTTGGCTTCAGAATAAAATATCTCCTAATTCCTTTGAGGGGAGAGATGTGGTTTTACATCATCAAAGCACAAGGCATGACAAAATGACCTTTCTGTACATTTCTTGAGCTAAGCTCAAGGCTGTATACTTAATGCTATTTTAGTTTTGACAATTCACCATAACTTCAGGCTATGGATTAGTTTCTAGGCCTATTAACTCTGACTAGAATGTCTTGGGTTCACTTGGAAATAGAAATAGAGTATCTATCCTGCTTCTCTGAGAGATCCCTGAGTACCAGCAAAGGTTGTTCCCGTCAGATTTATGTTTCACCCATTCAAAAAATATTTAAGATGTTTTGATTCTTCTCTGTGCAGGGGAATAACAAAATGAAAGGGAATCATTGGCCTTCATGAAATATCTGCACAGTGGGGGAGAATGGCCATTCAAAGAGAAACAAACACACCAGGATACAGGAATGAATACAGTCCCTTTCCTCAGAGTGAGGCAGTGAGCAAGGACTCCAGAAGAGGTTATAACTCACATAAATGTGACAGATGAGGCACGGTATTGATAACAAGGGCAAGTGAGACTTCTAAGTAAAGCAATGATCATGGAGTTTCAGGAGTATGACTTCTCCCTAAGCCGCTGGAAGATCAGCTTCCTGTGTAGCTGACTGCCATCTTAATGAGTGCCTTGTGCAAAGGAAGAGGGATGGGGTTTGGGTAGTCCTTATGGACCATTAAATGTTGTGTTCCTTATAGAGATAGGGGTTAGGTTTCTGAATTTTAAAGGAAGGGAAGAGAAAATGATTGAATACCCACAATTGGAATATGGCAAGACAATTTAACCAATGAGTGGGGGGTTGGGGGGAGAAGGAGAACAATAACAATCATCCCACGAAGACCCACCTTTTATGTGTACTGAGAAGAATGTTTGCATATGATAATGCCATCATGACTCATCTATTTCTCATAAAAGATAATAAACTCACTTCTTCATAGATTTTTGAGAAGTTGTATAGTTGTTTGTTTGTTTGTCTGTCCTGGGCTTAAGATTTGTTAAGAGAATACATTTATTTTAACTCCTTAGAGGTAAAAGGCAGAGAGATACCTATCTATTCAGTCTTGGGTCACTAGATGAACCATTTAGTAGTCCATCAGCTTCTAGGAAATCTTGCCTACTCGTCCTGGGTCAGTATAAAGAAGCTTGTGCAGGAAAAGACATGTGGAAATGAAGTTAATGTCAGTTTTCTCAAATATCAAATATAGAGGTTATGTCCTTCACCTTGGAGAATAGTTTGAATGATTCAGTTAAGTTGTTCAAATGAGATACTGATCTGACTTGGGAAAAACTCAATGGAAGTTGCTAGTGGTTATAATGTCACTCTTACAGAAGACTATAACCAAAAGCAAAGAAATTCATGTAAATTAATAGTTTTGTCTTAAAAACATAATTAACTGAAACACCATGGATTTTTCCAATTGTTCTATCAGGAAGACATTTGTTGAGTTTGAGCTGTAGAAATGGTCTCTAACATAATGGAGTAAGTTCATGAAATGTTTTCAACAAACCACTAGGAAGGGAATGAATAAAAGAAAAAAGAAGGAGAGAGGTCAGTGGTTGATTGAAGGCAGCATTTTTCATGTCAAAAATAAAGAGTTCAGGGACTTTGATCCTATGCCTTATGAGTTTATCAAAATTCTCAATGAGCTTTTAGCATCTTAAGAAATCTCAAGGAACTGTCTATGGAAAATCACCAGGAAGCTGCATTCTGTGTTAGGGGGTATCAGGTTCAGTGAATGCCCACTGACACGTTCAGAGCAGGCTGTCACATCTAAGGGAACAGTGTTCAAAGTGGCAGTGTAAGAATGACAGGGATTTGCAGTCATGATCCTTTGTATGGTGGATATTAGTGAAACAAACATCTTCCAGTATCCATCTCTTCTTGATACCTCTGACTGGAGAATATGTTGGTAAATTCCGCATGAATGATTCACTTTGAATTTTCTCATTTTTGTCATCTTTAAAAAGCTAAGGGAACAACCTGAGAGATGGTTCAGTGGTTTTAAAGTGCGTGTTGCTCTTACTGAGGACCGCAACCATCTTCGGCAGCTCACAACTGCCTGTAACTCGAGCTCCAGAGGGTCTGACCCCCTCTTTTGGCTTCCATGAGGATCAGTACTTACATACAA
This sequence comes from Rattus rattus, assembly GCF_011064425.1. NCBI lineage: Eukaryota > Metazoa > Chordata > Mammalia > Rodentia > Muridae > Rattus > Rattus rattus. The sequence continues at coordinate 20,976,974 of NC_046167.1, forward strand.
ATACCCTCGCACCCCATACTCACATCCATAATCTGAAATAAAATACATCTTTAAATGAATTTTTTAAAATGTAGGCTGAATTTTTATAGAAGAAACACGATAAAGTCTACAGCAAGATTAAAGAGATGTACATGTTTTTTGTTGTAAATATTTAATCTCAAGTAAGGGTTTCTACCCCACCTTTGATCATTCAGTTCCCAGATAAAAAACACACGTATCTGTAATGAGCTTTAATCAGCACTAGACTTGGGCAGATATCTATCCACTAAGCTATTAGGATCTACTTCCCTATCAACAACCCTCAATTATAACGTGCTATGTTCTGTTCTGGGCTGCTCTTAATTTCAGTTGGCCAACCCTCATGTCATATATTCATAACTCAGCCCATAGCATCTATCCTTTCTACATATTTTTCTCTTCTCTTTCCTCATGCTCTTCTCAGACCCCAAGCCCAGGAACCCAAAAATCTCTTCTGCCCAGCTATTGGCTGTATGCATCATTATTCACTTCTCCAATCAGGAATAAACTTGGTGGGGCAAGGTTATATAGTGTCACTTGTGTATCAGCAGATTTCTTCATCCATGGGGCCAACCAGGCCTTGGGGGACAGTATTTAGTATTAGCACTGTACTACATAGTAAAAGACCAAACTTCAACAAATGTTTATGTGTTTTTATATTTAATATGTTTGATAAGTTATTCTTACTTAAAATCTCAACCCTGTATTAGCTTTATCTGTTTGAGTCTCAAGTTTCAAAGAGGACACCATAAGTTTCTCATGGGCATCTGATAAATAGAAATGCCTAAGTAGACACAGAACCCAGGTACTTACAGGACAGTGCCCCCCCCCATTGCTTGACCCCTGATTCTTTCTCTCACAGTTACTTTTTTTCTTTTCTTCGAAAAATAAGTCACTGAAAGAAGACTTTATCCTTAGAGGCTTCTCTAGTGGGTGTCTTAGCTTGGGTTTTATTGCTGTGAAGAGATACCATAACCAAGGCAACTTTTATAAAGGAAAATGTTTAATTGAGTCTGGCTTATAGTTTTAGAGGTTCAGTTTATTATCATCATGGTGGAAGCATGGCCGCCTGTAGGAAGACAATGGTGCTGGAGAAGGAGCTGAGAGGTCTACATGCTGATCTGAAGACAGCCAGGAGACTGTCTCTGCAGGCAGCTAGGAGAAGGTTCTCTTCCGTAGTGGGCAGAGCTTGAGTGCTAGGAGACCTCAAAACCTGTCTACATAGTGACACACTTTCTCTGACAAGGCCACACCTATTCCATGAAGGCGACACCTCCTAATAGTGCCACATCCCATGGGCCAACCATGTGCAAACCACCACCATGGTACATTGTATTTGGCTATACATTTGTCAGGTTTTATCATGTGACAGTACTAATGCAGACATGTTCACTCTTTTTCAGTTAACCAATACTTATATAACTGACTACTTTGTGTCAGCCACTTGTTTTGTGACCAACAGCTGATTTCAAACAAAAAGTAAGAGTTGCACTAAAGTTACGCTTAGTTAATCTCTCTGTTTCCCACGCTGTGTAATTCTGCAGAGGGCCTCTCGGTCCAGGCCAATTTCAGGACATGCTTGTATACAGTATAAAAGGACGGACTTTGCTGTGGGATTATTTTGAGTAAATGTGAGATTGGTTGAGCATACCTAAGAGTTTCTGACATAGGAAACCACTAATATTATAAGGAAACATTTTTTAAGCATTTTAAAAAACGTAATCAGAACCCTGAAGGAAGGGGGTCCTGATTCTATTATCCATTATAAACGATAATACTTCAAAAAGTCTGGCTAGTATGACACAGTAAGTTTGCTGTGAAAGGAGTGATAAAGACATTAATGAGTTAGTGATTTCCTCTTAAGGCTAATAAGCTTTGAGATGCGGCTAACAGCTCATAAAATTCCCTATGTTCTAATAACCTTATTGTAGTCTATGACTAAGTCATGTTGTTAAAAAGGCTTCGGGAAAATTCTTTTGATGGGAAAATATGCAATTAATACTCTGAGAGGTCCCACACCATTGGAAACATATTTGCAAAGTCCTTAGACAGAGTTCAAAGGTAGAAATAAATTGTGATACTCACTTCTCTGAAAAATTATAGACAATGACTCAATTTAGCTTATATTTTAAGTCAGCTTTATTCTTAGTAATGAAAATCTCTTATCAAATACCTTACATAGAATTGGAAAGATTTAGCAAAAACTTTTCTTTCCTTTTTTAAAAACCATCACATTATCTTCCTTGGAACTGTAGCTAAGACAAATTTAAGGCTACTTGTAGTTTTCATTAGTCTAATAATGAGGTTTTTCCTTGCATTTTAGAGCAGAGGGTTTTATAGCATGATGTGCCAAACAGAATTTCAATGTTCTTAGTGAGTCTAATGATAATGTCACATTTAGAAGCAGAGAGTGACTGACTGGATTCTAAGCAGAGCAATTTTCAAACCTAAATTTTAAGTCGAAGCTCACATTGCAATCTTCTGCTCTGCTCTAATGCAACTTACTTGCATCTAAATCTAGCCTTGCTGGTTTTCCTGGCCATATCTGCAGAAGGATAGATCTTTTTTCCATAAACACATCTTCTGGTAAATTGTTCTGACTCCCAGCTTTTCTTTTAAGGGGAAGTGTCAAGTGGTCAAATTGATGCTATTTTGACCCCCTTTACAATGATTGACATAAAGACAAGTCACTCAAAGAAAGCGGATGTGGACCATTTATCGAATTCGAGAACTGTAACCTTAAATATATGTCAAGATGCTTAGATATGTTAGGAGGACAAGGTCACCTTTCCTTGAGATTTCCATGCTAATTATTTTGGGCACTATATGACCGCGAGGAAGCAGAAAGATGGAAGACTGCAAATACTGACAGAAAACCAGAGACAAGGGTCTTCATTGAGAGAAGTTAACACAAAGAGGCTATGCCTGCCTGGGGGCATCTTGGAAGTCCCCAGACCAGTCTTCCTTCAAACCCTGTTGTGCCTCTCTGTGAGCTACACACACACACACACACACACACACACACACACACACACACACACACACAGACACACCACACACACAAACACACATGCATACACACACACACACACACACGTGTGCACGTGCACTACATTATTGATTGTGCTTTTTAAAAATATAATATTTTTTATTAATTGGGAATTTTATATTATGAATCCTGATCACAATCACTACCTAGTCATGCAGGTCTACCCCATCTCCCACCCACATGCAAGAAGAAGAAGAAGGAGGAGGAAGAGGAGGAGGAGGAGGAGGAGAAGAAGAAGAAGAAGGAGAAGTAGAAGGAGAAGGAGAAGGAGGAGGAGAAGAAGGAGAAGAAGGAGAAGAAGAAGAAAGGGAGGACAAGTTGGAAGAAGAGGAGGAGGAGGAGGAGAAGGAGCAGGAGAAAGGAAGAAAGGAACAAAGGAACAAAGGAAGAAAAAAGAAACAAAGAAAGAAGTCCAATTGATGTCACTAGAGCATGGCTAAACTCCCAGTGGTGAGACCCTCCAAAGAAAACTAAGTCCTTCCCCACCCCTACTCCTATCAATAACCATCAATAGTGGAGACCAACATTTTACCATCCTTATCACAACGTTTTATTGGATTTTTAAATTTACATTTCAAATGTTATCCCCTTATCACAATTTTTAAAGTTCTCATGTGTGGCTTTCTGTCTAGGCTGTTAATGATTTTTAGGGTGGGGGACTGGGGTAGGGTGGAGGTAGGGACTGTCACAGAAGTCTTCTATGTCCCGCTGTCTTAACTGAATCATAGATACTTCTGCAAAAGTCACTTTCCTGCCTTTGCCAGTGAGCAGAAGCACAAATCGTGGACTTCCACATGGTTTCTGGTGGCAGCACAGACCACAAACTTCCCTGTGGTCTCCTACATCAGCATGTGCCATGGACCTCAGTAGGATCTCTGGGGCAGTACAGACCATGAACATCAACAACACCATCTGTGGGTAGCGTGGGCTACAGACACCATTGTAGACCTTGGAGGGAGCATAGGCCAAAAACATCAACATGACTTCAAGTGGCAGTACAGGCCACTCACATCAACACGCTCCACCTCCTCCCAACCCCCACCCCAGCAGCATGGACATCTACAGCATAGCTTCAGGCAGTAGGAAGACCAGAAACATCAAAATGGACTTCCATGATAACATGGACCATGGACATCAACGAGGTCCTTGATCGAGGCATGGTCCTCAGTGACAACATGGCCCATGGACATTCACATGGCCTCAGGTGGCTGCACAGGCCACTAATATTGGGCTTCAACATGGCCTGAAACTGCTGACCACACATACCAACAGGGCCTCCAAAGGCGGCATGGATCCTAGAGGTCTTTTGAGGAGATCTAATCCAGAAAATTAGCCTTTTCTTCATCTCAGACATTCTGTGGCTCAGAATCAGGGCAATTTTTTAACTGAGAAGCATGGTTCATAGCTGACTCAGGGCAAGCCCCAGGCTGCTATACACCACCCTCTTGGTTCTACTTAGCAAGAGGATTTTTCACTTCAGTCTTCTCTCACATCTAGAACTACAATGGCACTACTAGTTCCGTTTCTCTCCACTGCAGTCACCATTTCATTCATCCATCTTCCCTACCTCTCTATTGCATACGTGTTTGTCATAGTGACATTAGAAACTGCATTGTGTCACAAAGTATACATCTATGGCCCAAACAGCTCTATTGCGTATATTCACTGCAACATGCATACATTTATCACAACAGTTCATTGGTCTGGTTCAATGTTTCTGGTTCTTGAAGCACTGTAAATACTGTATCATTGCCAAGAGTCGCCTCGGATATCCTGTTGTTGTCCAGAGATAAAACGATGTTGTAGCTAAGCAGGGTTTCTAGGGGCAGATTCTGTGTGAGCTACTGGCTAGTACATACATACATCCTACCCTCTCCCTTGACATCTGCTGTCCCAAGGCTCGCCTCGCTGGACCTTTGTGCTTGGAGACTGTGAATAGTGCTGCTGCTCCATCTCCCAGCAGGACAAGCATCTCATAGCAGTGGTGGCCCCATCCTGGGGCCTACTGGGCACAGGACTCTCCAGGCAGTTGTACATTTCCCTGTCAGAGATGTAAGCAACCCAGGGCTCATTAGGTGTGACCTTGTGCTTGTAGAGTGCTGGCTGACATGCTGCTCCAAATAGTATAGATTCGTCATTATTCAAGAACTGTTCTGTTCTACCATAGTAATTCCAGATGTGAGAGAAGGCTGCAGTGGATGGGGAAATATACACTTGCTGAGTAGAGCCAACAGGGTGGTGTGCAGCAACCTGGAGTTTTGTGAGTCCACGTCTTAGAAACATCTTCCCCTAAGATGAATCAGCTTCCCCTCCAAATCAGCTGTGAACCATGCTTCTCAGTTGAACAGTTGCCCTGATTCTGAGCAACAGGATGTCTGAGATGAAGAAAAGGCTAATTTTCTGAATTGGACCTCCTCAAAAGGCCTCTAGGATCCATGCTGCCCCGGAGGCCATGTTAGTATCTGAGATCAACAGTTTCAGGCCATCCCCCAACCCCCACCTTAGTTGTTCCGGAGTTATTGCAGGCTCTGCAGACTCCTTTTCTGCTGCCACACCATCCTTTAGACTCCTCCGAGCTCCATCTGCTGCAGCCACCACCATCTTTGTTCTCTCCCTGATTGCGCTGTTCTTATCCTTAAAAATTGTGAAAGAACCTACTTTTAAGTGGTAGTTTATCTGTCTGTCCATTTGTTTTTCTGTCCATCTGTCTATCTACCCACCCATGCATCCATCCATCCACCCATCCATGCATCTATCCATCCATCCATCCATCCATCCACCCATCCATGCAGCCATCCACCCATCCATCCATCCATGCCTCCATCCATCCATCCATCCATCCATCCATCCATCCATCCATCCATCCATCCATTCTTTTCAGGAGGTGCTTCAAGAAGTATTTGCGTTTGATAACCAAGCACTACTTTTAAGTGGTAGTTTATCTGTCTGTCCATTTGTTTTTCTGTCCATCTGTCTATCTACCCACCCATGCATCCATCCATCCACCCATCCATGCATCTCCATCCATCCATCCATCCATCCATCCATCCATCCATCCATCCATCCATCCATCCATGCATCCATCCATCCATCCATCCATCCATCCATCCATTCTTTTCAGGAGGTGCTTCAAGAAGTATTTGCGTTTGATAACCAAGCACTACCACTAACTATGTAAATGGTGAACTTATGCTGGAGAGAGCATTTTCTACCACTAAGACAAAAAATAAGAAGCAATTGCACCTCACAGTATCAGTCATTTATTTGCAATTGCATTTTGCAGTTTATTCAGCAGCTGGAATCTGGGCATACAATACAAACTTCTAGTAACATTAACATTCTGTGAATACCAGGCTTGGTGAAGTGGGACTAAAACAATTAGTGACTTTGGTCTTGATAAGAGGTAAACCCTTTTTCTCTTGGGGAAAAATTATAAGCACTGATGAAGGACTAGCAAAACAGGAATGCTAAGATAATTCTGGACGTAATAAAAATTGCAACTATGTTGCTTAGTTTAGTTGAAAAAAAGTTCTGTATATAAACCAGAAGCTGCAACACTTTTAATATTGTTGGACCAAGAGGACTTTATTTATATAGGTCGATACAAGAAGGTATTCTGAAGTTTAGAATACAAATTATATACCAGTTTTTTTTTTTTTATGGAATCATTTCGTGCAGTAGCCAGGAAAAATCTCTCCTACAAAACATCATATACCCTGGGCGCTTGCAATGGTCCACTCAAAAGGAAGATTGCTGTGAATTCCAGGTGAACTTAGGTTACAAGGGATGCTCAGGCTTGCCAGGGTGTGTGATATCCTGCCACAGCAACAATAACACAGAAAAGGAAACAAAAACAAAAACGTAGAATTGTGAAATCAAAGAAATGATTGCACATTAGGAAACTTGAAATGGCCACTTGGGAAAATTTGTAAATTACATGCTTATAATTCAATGTCTCATAAATAGCACCCTCACTGACAACAGTGTTAGTACGGGATATTCCTCCAAGGGGTGATTTTCAGTTATCTCTGATTTGTAGTTTAAAAGAATACATTCATTTTCATATACATGCATGCATACATACATACATACACATATACAAGATACACACCCATGCTTTTATTTAAATTTCTATAGAATGTGTTATTTTACACATGAAAATATGCACTTGATTCCATATCTGCACACATATACATATCATTCTTACCATTAATATGAAACTCCATTTATTCAAACATAAAAGTAGGAACACAAGAAGTATAAAAAAGATTTTTATGAAAAAAAATTGCCCTTGTCTCTAGTTTCTCCTGAAATAATTTGTGCACCAGGATACTAAAAGCATTGTCTGAACAAAGGCAAGAGTCCAGCTTGCCCCTGGCAGTCACTCCTGCTCATTAGAAACTCCAAATATTTGCAATGAAAACTTCTTCTTCCAGTTCAGCATAACCTTTTTTTCTAACCAGCTCGGTCAAGACATCAGCAAAGACCTTGAGTTTTTGAGAGATATCCTCAGGGTGAATTTTCAATGTTCTAAGTAAGTAAGATTTCAGATGAAATTATCAAGAAGTTGGGAGTGTTTGGTGCTATTCTAGTTTGTTTTTCTTTTATTATTTTTTTAGAAGTCTATACTTTAATGAGAGGGGGGAGGGAGGAAGAGAGAGGTGGGTTTGAATGGCTGGGGAGTATTGAGTGAAAGAATTTTATTTTCAATAAAAAAGAGGTTGGGACATATTGTTTTAGATTCCTAAAGAAGGATTTCTTTTCTAGTGATAGTAGTATACGTAGTTCATAGTTTATTAAGTAAGTGCTTTGGGAGAAATAATTTTACTATCTTCATCTTAGGATTTTGTTTTGAGGGATTCCTGCATTTTGCCTTTTAATTGTTCTTTAAATTGAGAACAGTTACCCTCTCTAAGGGTCAAGTTGACCATTTCTAAGTACAAAATAGGTGCATTGAGTTGGAAGGGGCATAATGTTTCTATCTTTTGGCTGTTCCCTAAAGTAAAACAAAATGAACAAACAAAAAAACAACCATGCAAAGCCTAATTATTTTGACAATGGTTCAGAAAATGTGCTGTGGACACTCTTATAAATAAACAGTGTACTAAGGCTAGGGTACACTTAAAGCTTAGGGTGTATTATGCTGGACTTGCACTCACGGAGTGCTGGGTTCAAATCTCAACATTGCAAAAGGAAAACATAAAAGAATTTGCCAGAGGACAGATGAATACCTACACGAGAATACAGCTTACCCCTTCCAAAGAACTTGTATTATGAGTTTGAATTGTCTTTCTAGTTTAGAGTCAAGCAGCAGCATATGCAGGAGTGGTAGGGTGATATTACAAACGTCTTTTTGATAAGTTGTCTGGCTTTAGATCAATAACTAAAAACATCACAACTCTTTAGCATGCTGGAAGGTATTGGGAATATTACATTATACTTTTTCTTCTACCTAAATAGGTATGGTCGCCATGGGCAATGTGCTCGTCCTCCTCAACACCCATTTTTCAGACTCCTCTTTCGGTAGTGGTTGGATATTTGAATAATGACTAAGTCTCATATACATACTCCCACTCTTGTTTGCCTGGCAAGCATCCTGGGATATGTATGAATTCGTAAATAAGATGGCAAATTAGTTTTACTACTTCATTTTTTTTTTACTTGTGATGTATCTTTCCGGTAGAGCATCAACTGTCAAAGTTGTTTCTTTCCTTAAAACAAGCCCACAAATGCTCGCCTCCTTTTCCTTTTCTCTATATACACGAACGCACAGAATAATGAGGCTTTGTTGTCACAGAAATCTACTTAATCACACAGTTCTCATTTCTTAGGTTAAGGAAAAGAACATAGAAGTGTCAGGGGGAAAATTGAATTAAAAACCCTGGGAGCATATTGTCTGATTATTAGAACCCAGAGCTTCTAAGACTGCATTTCTTATGAGAAGTTGGGAGACAGTTCTGAAGAATTTTCATAGATCTTCCAGGCAGAATTCTTATTTTGCCTGAAGTCTGAAATTGCAAATTGTTCTGCAATGTAATGTCATTGACTGCATATTGCTTCATGAGAGTTCCTTGAAAAATATGACTGGGAACCAGAGGGGCTATGAGTTCTGCCTAAATTACCATTGTAACTCTGTCATGATCTTTCAGAAACTTGTACTGCTTATAAAGAGACCTCTGAAATATACAGGAGACCACTGAGGAACTTCCCATGCCATAGGCATATGTAGGAGTTGGAAGTTTAAAATATCTGTAAATTATTTGATGTAGCTATTTTCAAAGTGATTGCATACGTACAGGGTATCCATAGCAACTGGTGTAACAAGTGAGATATATGTAAGAAAGTCTTAACAAGGTAAAAGCCATTCGGTGATCAGCAGATCTCACTAGCCCTACGACCCCTGCTGGCCTCCAAGTAACAAAAGAATTGACGATAAAACACTGGGAAAAACCTGGCAAAGTATATTTATTTCTCTTTTGATTCTCCTGATAATGCTAACTCTGTTATGATCATAATCTCAACTGGAGAAAAATGCTGCTTGAGTATTTAAAATTTCTCTTAGTATTTTTCTACTCCTCTGATGTCGCCAAGTTTTCATATGTTATGAGCCCTTTTCCTTACCCTGTCAAACACAAACAGGCACACAAAAGCACACAATAGGCATTATAATAATTTGTTGAAGAAGAGGTGGAAACATACACATGACTATGCATCACTTAATTTTTCTCTTAGTTAAATCTATAGGATCCAATCATTTATTTCCCACATTCTTCAAGTCCATGAGAATAGACAACTCATTTTTTAAATACTCTCAAGATATACATATATATATTTACTTTACTATTACAGATATATATGTATATATACATATACCTTAAATTTACATGTGTGTACATGCCATGTCATTCATGTAGAGGTCAGAGGACAACTTACAAGAATGAGTTCACTTCTACCTTGTGAGCCCTGGGGATCAACCTCAGGCACTTAGGCATTGTAGCAAGTGTCTTTACCGTCTTGCTGGGCCACCATTGCACTTCCAAGAGATGCACAGATGTTATAATACACATCTGTATACTTTTGTACCTCTATCTTTTTTAATTCCTTTGCTTTTATGTAAAATAGTCTATCAAGAGTGGAATTGGTTAATTGGGGGCTCACTTGCATCTTTATAATATATAGTTTGAGATGACTTCCTTAAGAAGTTTGTCTTAATGTCTCCCTTCACTAGTCAAATATGAAAAGATAGCTTTTGCTTTTGTTTTTATTTTTATTCTTTTGCCTCCACTGGAGATTATGATACTTAAGAGGTAAACATTTGTTACCTGTCATGAAAATTTATTTCTCAGGATGAGTTTTATTGGTTTGATAAATTAAAGTGTTAATCATTTACTTTATTTGTAGTGGTGTTGTGATGTCATCTTTTCATTCAATTACTTAGTTTTTCTCCTTGGACAATCATTCCTGCCTTCTATTTTCTTTTGTAGCTTTTTTGAATTATTGCTCATTAAAATCTAATATTGGAATTTTTAAACTTTCAGGAGCATAGAGTTTGCAAAAGACAGGCTACATTAAGTCCACGTGCAACATGTTTTCAATACATACAGCAATAGTTTTATATAGTTTCTTTCTAAAGTTACCAATAGGAATTATATTTATTATTAAGTCTTTTTGGTGAAGTCAAACCACATCAATCCATTCTCTCTCCTAAGCATTCTCTCTCTCTCTCTCTCTCTCTCTCTCTCTCTCTCTCTCTCTCTCTCTCTCTGTCTTTGTCTTTCTCTGTCCCCGTCTATCTTTGTGTATCTGTGTCTTTCTCTGCCTCTCTCTTTTTCTTTCTATCTCCTCCTTCAAATATATTTGATGTTTGATTGTCATCATTGCTATCCACAGTTCAAGTTACAGTCAATGTATAAACTCACAACTGTCTGCCTAAGAAGGTGCCCTGATGGTAGCTGCACTGTCTTCCCCACTTCAGGTTGGCCATAGTGCAATGTCCTCGTGCTCCTCCAGCCTCGTCCTGAAGTCAGTTGTACACCAGTGTTAGAACATGTGCATCTTATGCTGTACCCACTCCCATCTACATGTGCATCACTGAGTTGCCCAGGGGGGGATACTGTGGCCACCCCCACCTCCTTGTGCAGATGTCTTACTCAGCAAACTTGCAGAATCTATGAATAACAGTTCAGCCAAAGATGCTGTTTTGCATATGTTGTGCCAGTGCCTTACTTAGGTTTTATATAACAATGATAAAACACCATGACCGAAAGCCATATGGAGAGGAATGTGGTTATTTCAGATTACGGTCCATTATAAAGGGAAGTCAGGGCAGGAATTCAAACCAGGGCCTGGAGGTGGACAGGACCTGAAGCAGAAGCCACGGAGGAATGCTGCTTACTAGCTTGCACCCCATGGATTGCTCAGTTTGCTTTCTTATATTTTTGGTTGTGAGCCTAGCCTTTAACTGCTGAGCCATCCCTCCAGCCCCCAGTTTGCTTTCTCAAGTACCCCAGCACTACCTGTCCAGAGATAGCATACCCACAATGGCGGGGCTCTTTTATTTTAATCATCAATCAGGACAATGTCCTACCAGACTGCCTACAGACAAATCTCACAGAAGCATTTTCTCAATTGAGGGTTGCTTTCCCCCATTTTGAGTCTTGTGATAAGTTGATATCAAACTGACACAGCTGGTGTGGGACTTCAGGGCTGCAGCCTTCCTCTTATCTAAGCTTCCAGCCTTGATTGTCGCATTATTCCCCAGAGGAAATGAAGGGGGGAATTAGCAGGCAACACATCACCATTCTTTCTTGACTCTCATATGACCTATGGGAGACACTGTCCCAACGAAGTGATGGCCAATGCTATGGACAGCCCACACATCAGTCATGGGGCCACTGTGGTTTATGTTATCTTTGGAGAAGTAGTCACAGACAGGAGCAGAAGTGCCCTTGGTATATATGTTTAGCTCTTCACTCAATACACATTGCTTGTACTAATTTACTTCTCAGAATAATCTTCCAAAACTAGAGATCATCACTAACCCCTTATGGACAGTTGAGGCCCAGAGCTACAGGATCCCCAGTGGCAGGGACTGGGACTAGGATTCAAAGCCAAGCAGCCTCGTTTCAGTGCTGGATCTGGGTCAGGATGTGACACTGGTCCATCTGGGGGCTGGTTGACTGCAAATGTTGGGAGGAGATTTGTGTTTCATTCGATTTATTCTTCCACCCCACAACCAATTAGTCTGCTTCAGTAACAAGCACAGAGCTGGGTTTCCTTGCGGAATACATAGCTAAGTGGATTGTCATAAGCAGTGGTGGTGACTGCAGGAAGGCAGTATCAAGATGAATGTGTTTTCTTGCAATCAGGCACTTTTAGGTAATTGCTAATAGTAACTCCAGGGTGTGTATGTGCACTAAGGTTTTGCATCAGCATACGTTATTTTGAAAGGCCGGAATACATTTGAATTATTAATAGTTCTCTTATCCATGGCAGAAGCAACTTGGGGTTGGGGGTAAATTGTGCTCAGGGTTTCAGGAGAGAAGTCATTATGGAAGCTGCCCCCCTCCCCCACCTGTTGTGCTGGCTTGCTACATTTCCCACTTCCAGGTGGCAGCCAGCAGTGATAGCACTAAAGCAGGCCTGGGCCCAACCTTCAGCTCCATGTCTTGCAAACCCTCTCACCCAGCCATATCTTCTGCCTCAGAGCTTCCACAGCAGGGAGCCACAACAGGGCTACTACCTAGAGAACAATTATTCCAACTCATAAAACCTGTTGGGAGATATTTTATTTTAACTCGTAATAACACTATGAAGAAAATACTATTATTCTGATGGACAGAGGACTAAAGTACTAAAAATCCATTGAAACTGATTCTTTTCAGTGTTACCGGGAGTCATGCAATATGACAAGGTGTAAAACATTTGCTCCAGTTATATGTAGAAAAAAAGGGGGAGGGGAAGTCTCCTGGGAAGATTGTTTGCCTGCAATAGATCCTGAACTGAAGCTCTATTGAGGGATGTTTGAGAAAAGGCACAGGCAAAAAGGAAGAAGAATTACAGGTGAAAGAAGGAAGGTACTGGCGGAGGAAGAAAGGGGAGGAGGGAGGGAGAGGGGGGAGGATATGAGAGGAAGGGGAAGGGAAGAAAAGGCTGAGGAAGGAAGGAAGGAAGGAAGGAAGGAAGGAAGGAAGGAAGGAAGGAAGGAGGGTAGGTGGCATGAAGAGAAACAAAGCAAGGGCGAGTGAATTTCACTGTGCCTTCAGAACGCAGGCCATTTCCTCATCAAACCACAAAACAATGAAGGATCGAAGAGTGTCTGAGAATGTCTGGAGGCTGCCCGCACTAATCAGCCGTCTTGAGTGGAGATAAGATAGCTCGCAGTGAGGAACAAATGAACAACATGTCATGCACGTGTCCTGAGTAATTAATATCACAGGGACTGGAGCGCTAGCATTATTGCCTGCCCGGCTCTCTCTCTATTTCCTCACTACACTATTAAGAAATGAATCACGCACACCTAGCATTGCATGTTGTCAGGGTAATGATAAGCCTTTTTAGAATTACTCACTGTAAGACTGGGTCAGCCACACAGACTGCCCTGTGTACCATGGAAGAGGAGAAATGTCCTTGTCACATCCTTATTGTGCCGAGAGGCATTCAGGGTGGAGAGATGGCTTGCTTTTTGCAAAAGGTGACAGTTTCCTGAAAAGCAAGAAGTGCATCTAATGTGCCGAAAACTTCCATTCTATTCCAGACTCAATGCATCTCTCTCTGTTGAATAAATAATGTGGTCCATTATGCATGTTATTTAAATATATTTTGGCAAGGGGAGAGGTAACAGCCTTAAGGACTCCCCCACCCCCACCTCTTAATTAAAGATTTATTTCCAAAATGACCTATTACAATGTTATTATTGAAGTTAATTTTTTCTCGAAAGGAGGCTATGGACATTTTCAATAAAATTTATAGAATGTGTGTGTGTGTGTATGAGAGAGAGGGGGAGAGAGAGAGAGAGAGAGAGAGAGAGAGAGAGAGAGAGAGAGAGAGAGAGAGAGAGAGAGAGAGAACTGGGGCTTTTGGGCTGTTAAGGTTTTTATTGTAAGTTTGCTATTCTTATTTTAAATTCACAGTGGGATTTGTAACATGCATTTATGCATAGCAAAATAAGTACACCGAGGGAGATAACTTTATTTGCATTGCTTTGTCCTAATTGGAAAATTACATTCTTAGCCATGGAAGCGCTGAGCAGGACCGCAGCCATCCCTATTCTGTCCCTCGAGTTTCACAATTTATGCCAAATGTGCTCACTATAGAGAGAAAGTGGGGAGCAACAGAAGTCACAAATTAGACATGCAGCAGCTCACAAATGAGGGTACAACATGTTATAGCGGGGGCATACATAAATGCTACCTATCTTCCACTGAATGCTGTCATCAGGCCCTACAACCAAGGGGTCAGGCTCTAGAGGGGTTCCCACACTGATGACTTTCTTTCTGAGTTTAGGAAATTCAGCTCATCAATGAATTAGCCTATTTAAGGACTGCAGTCTGAGGCCCGTGCCGGTTGCTGGTGTGAGGGCACAGAACAGAAATGACAGGTTGAATTATACCATTCCCCCAGAGTTGGATAGATGAAAAATAACCGCAATTCCAAGGGAATGAGACAAATATCTGCGTGGAAACAAAGTCACACAGCTGAGAAAGGAAGGAAAGCGCAGTTAAATGTGACCAGACAGTGCTGAAAAACATCATGGGTGGAGTCAAAACTGAACTTTTCTCTTTAATTACTTTCTTTGTATAGCCATTTGTTCAGGAAGGTCTTTCCACCTTTCTTGAAGTTCTCTGTCATTGCCCTTTTGGTCTACCTTTCCTTCTCCCTCCCTATCTCCATCCCTTTTCCTTACTCACCTCTTCCTTCTCCTCCTTCACATTCCCTTCACTACTTGCTAGACTGCCCACATAGTTGTGCCCACCTTTTGGAGTCTGGTTTTCCCGCCGTTGTAGCTATATATCTCAAGAACTGTACTCAGGGTAGCCCTGTTCTATGTGCGCTGGAGTCAGTACAGTGCTTCTCTGCTGGATCTTAATTGTTCCTACCTTTTGCCTAACACCCTTCACATGTCAAATAAAGATTATTTCTTGGCCGAGGCTTCAGTAACTTCCCTGTATTAACAGAATGCATTACATACTTTTATTCTTGATGACAAGATCAAACAATTTAAGGAAAGAACAGCTTAATTTGGTTGCCAATTTAAGGACCTAGTACCTTATGGTGAGAAAGGCATGCTGGCATGAGCGTGTGGCAGCTGCTGGTCAAATGCATTCCCAGGAAATGGCGAGACTACTCAACTAATACCCCCTTCTTCTAGTCTTATTTAATCTGGTACCCCTCTTGTTAGGGTGGTGCTTCCCATTTTCAAGTTGGGTCTTCTGTTTTCAGTTAAACACTTCTGGACATGCCTTCCAAATCTTCTAGGTGATTTCAATTCTCACCATGCTAACAATGAAGATTAACCATCACATGGAATGATTAAAGACTCAGTCTCAATCTTCCCCCTCCTGCTCATCCATCATCCCATATAACCAATATGTCAATATGGGTCCTCCACTGTATCTGGGAGTGGTACTATTTCAAAAAGATCTGTGGAACAAGCACATGTGGGGTCCATCTGATGGACATTGAGTCATTGCGGAGAGACCTTTGAAGGTGGTGTCTTGGCCCCGTTTCCTTTCCCACTCTCTGCTTCTTGGTCTCTTGTCGTCTGAGAACCCTTTGCCATATGCTCTTTCTTTCATGGTCACGATGAACTGAACCCTTTGAAACCATGAGACCAAGCAAGTGCTCCCCTCTACGCTGTTTCTGCCAGGAATTTTGTCACAGTGCTTATCACAGGTGGATCTTTCCTTCTTCCTTAGATTTTGGGGTACAGTATTAGCAGGAAGAGGTTGCACAGCTGGGGATTCCAGGAGACAAGGAATAACACTGGAATAAAGAGCCAGGAAGGGGAGCAAGTTGAGAGGGATCATGGGAAAAGACAGAGAGAGAACAGAGAAGATGGAAATTATATAATTACATTTAAGTTTCAAAAAGTCAAAGACACATAGGCAAACGGTTAGACACAAGTAAGACCCAGCAAGGAAATATGGCCCTGGCTCCAGCACATAGGACAGGACTACTCTGAGTGGCCTGGAGAGATCCCTGCTATGTAAGGATGAGAAGCATGAGGGACTAGGTTAGGGACTGGAAACAAATAACGCATAGATTGTATCTGTAACCTCAGTGCTAGGGGCACAGGGGCAGTCAAGGGAAATACTTGGAGCACACTGACTGGTCAGGTAAGCTGAATTCATGTTTAGTGAAAGATGAGTATGAACACACACACATAAAACATTAAACACACATACACACACACACATACACACACACACACTGCTGAGCTTAAAGTTTCTTTCCAGCCAATCTGCGCCAAGCACATTGCTACCTCCTACAAGATTCTGAACTCAGACTCAAAAATAATTCTCAAGCTCAGGAAGAAGTACAAAAAGCACACG
Organism: Rattus rattus; assembly: GCF_011064425.1. Classification (NCBI taxonomy): domain Eukaryota; kingdom Metazoa; phylum Chordata; class Mammalia; order Rodentia; family Muridae; genus Rattus; species Rattus rattus. The sequence goes on from NC_046167.1 coordinate 20,993,594, forward strand.
GTGCAGCCTACTCTGCTCTTAAGAGATAGTCTCTTCTCTTTTATGATCCCTAAACTTAAGACACGCTTTCATGTAACAGCACTGCCTGGAGATTAGCCACATCTTTGCCTTGCCTTTGATAACGAGGGCACTTTTACTCATATCCTCTTGAAAGGATAAGGAATTGCCTTCCTCCTCTACCCTGGTCCCTAATTTCACGCTGCCTGGGCTTCTGCTGAATGTTCCTTTTCTCCTGCACACTAATTGCTTAGTTCCTAATAATTGATATCTTACAGAGGTGCTGGGTAAATTAATTGGGCAATGTTCAAGAAAGGATGTGATCCTCAGATAGAAGATGATATAAAATGAGAGTCTCATTCAGTATTTGCACTGAACCTTGATTTACGCTTCCTTGTTGTCTTTATATCTCTACTGGACTGAGGGTGTCCTGTCAATGTGTGTGTGTGTGTGTGTGTGTGTGTGTGTGTGTGTGTGTGTGTGTGTGTGTGTGTGTAGCTTGCTAGCTTGATTTACAGGCAGGCACAGGATGCAATGAGCTTGTTGATGGTACTTAAGAAGAAGGAGCCATGTGGTCACCTGGATGTGTAACTTTCTGTCCTATTGCTCTCTAATGAAAGTATCTAGTTATTACTTTGATTTCTCTGTTCCTCTTAAAGACAAGCCCTCCCTTAGCATGCAGGTAGCTTATTAAAAGGGTTGCATGAATGATCAAATCTGTGCAGTGCTAACGCCTCACTCTTTCTCCATTGGGGAATAGCAGCCAGCTGAGAATGACAGGAGGTGAAGGGTGGAGAGACATTGAGAATATCAAGTTCTACAAGGAAATTCACTTGTTACTCATGTTGAACGGAGCACGAACCCCCTCCTGGGGTCCTTTAGATCTCTTCCACTGGCATGTGGTTCCCAGTAAAAGTGATAAAAGTAAATGTCTAGATGGCTCTTGTGTTTTTTATGTTTTATGTTTCTTTATCAACCTTCAAGGTTAAAATCATGTGATGTTTTTCTGAAATAAATATTTATTACATTGTATTTATGTATGCATTTATTTATGCATATGTATATACATGTGTGTGCTTCTGTGTACATGTGCTCACAATCACATGCCCACGCTACAGCACATGTGTTTAGATCTGAGGACATCTTGCCCAAATAGGTTCCTTCCTTTCACCGTATGGATCCTGGGTGTCGAATTCATGTTCCCAGGTTTGGCAGCAAGTGCCTTCGCATGCTTGGCTGCTTCCCTGGCCTTGCAATGACTAAACACGTATGCTTATTTTTCTATCATCTAGAATACATTCAAGAAGCCAAAGCACCAAGTGTTAGCCAGTCAGTCTGTAGACTCACTAGAAAATGTATCGTAAACATACCCAGAATATTGCAACTGATAGAAGATGTCACTCTTGAGGAGGTCAGGAGAAGACAGGCTATCAAGTCTAAGTTCCTCTATAGAGAAGGAAAAGTTCTGAGATTGTTTTGATTTTGGAGTTTGACTTAGATCTAGGTAGCCCTCGATTATAAGAGGAGTACACTGTTCCTTAAAGTGACAGTCATTTTGTGCCCACTTGAGATGTTGTTTGGAATCGTCTCCTCCAGTACTGCACTCCATAGTTCAACTTCCTTGTTTGCTGCCCTCAGATTTAACCTGCCGTGATCTTCACTTCTTAACAGTTTCACATGGAACAAAACCTGAAATGCCACTTATTTTATGAATATAATCACTTATTGATTGCTCTTTTTCTCAGGGAAGTAAAATTGGTGTGTAAGCATTTACAAAGAGAGTCCGAGGATGGCATTTATACCCCATATTTAGTTCAAATCTATTCAAGCACATTTTGTAAAAGTAGCATTTCAGGCATTGTGCTGTAGATAATCATTACTTTTAGAAAGGATTCATCATGCTGCTTGTGAGAAAAATTCTCACTAGGCAGACAATATTTAATAAGTAAATCAATAATGTTCATTTCAGGGAAAAATTAGGTATAGAATATAGCCGGGGAAGATAATAAAACAAGATTGAGTACTAAATCTCAGAGCTGATGAGCCATTAGAGATAATGCGATTTGCTGGGGTGTCATGCAGTGGTACTGAGTGCGAACAGCTTCCCAAAGCCCTGGGAATGCAAATTCAAACCGACGTATCATATGATTAAAAGACATGGGGAAAGAAGTCCGGTGTAATTGAATATAACAGTTTTTAACTCTGTTGATTTCCTGCTGAGGAAGAGAACTGGGTTCAGAAAAGGTTCTCTAGTGAGAACGTGCCCACCGAGCGGAACAGAGAACTTCTTAGAGGACTCTGATAGTTAAGGGTGCCAACTTTACATGATCTGGGATGGTCTGGGAGAACGAAACCGTAAGACAGTTCTTTGAGGTTATTCTGAGATAGATGGGAAGGCACACCCTCACTGTGTGCTGTTCTGTGCTGACAGAAACAGCGACAGTGAGATGGGTACCTCATTGTCGTCCATACTGGGTGTGGGTACAATGCCTCCTGTTCCCAATGCCATGCCTTTCTTGTCACCTCGGTAACTTCAAACTGGGAGCTCAAGCAAACCCTCCATTTTAAAATGCTTGCTGTCTGCTATTTGCGCACTCACATAAACTCCAAGAGAAAGGCATCTGATGTAAGGACTAAAAACATTATTCACAAGTTCCCCTAAATGTAATGAAATTCAATTAAAAATTAAAGTCAGGATAACTCTTCATATTCCTTACCCTTTAATCTCTTCTCCTTCTACCAGGGCAGCACTGTTGAGTGATCGGCTTGATTCTTCTGGTTTTATTTTTATTCATTTTCAGTCACAGTCTCAGGTGGACCTCAGAAGTTGAAGCTGGCCTCAAACCCTGAACATTCAACTTCTACCTTCTGAGTGCTGGGCTTGTCATCACAAAACACCATACTCAACTAAGTCTGTTTCTTCTGAAATGAGAAAGGAGTAGTTTGGTCACTGTTCCAAGCTGATATACTCTGGGATGGAAAGATATTTCACCACCTACTCTAGTATTAGCACCTCCTGGTACTTGTCTGTGCCTTACATACTTTATATGGATTTTAATGTAGCTATTTTCTCTCCCTTCAACCTTTCCCCTCAAGATAAACGGCTGCATATTTGTCAATAGTTTTTCATTTAATGTGAATTCCAGATTTTCACAAGCTTTCATATTCTGGACATGTTAACCACCAGAGACCGTGCTCCTAATTCTCGTGTATTCCAGAAGTCTGTTCATCCACAATCCTAGCATTACCTCATGTCTTTTGCCAGTCCTCCTCTTAAAGATACTCAACGTTCTCCTAGCTAACAACACTGTAGAACACTGTCCAGAAGAAAAGGGAAGGTACAGTTGGTATAACCCTGTATGGTTGCGCTGGTGGTTGATCTGCGCCTTTTCCCCTTTGAGGCATTTTATGGATGATTGGCCTGCTGTGCTATATTATACTATGAAGATATTTGGTTGCTTCTGGGTAATTTAACTTTCCATGAGAATTTTAATTGCCCAACTTTTTCTATCTACTGGAGAAAGATTCCCTTTTTAGCCTGTTCAAGTGGAAGCAGAAACATGTCAATTAAGTGGTTGGCCTGATTGCTGAGGGTTTTATGGAAAATCAGCACTGCGCGCTGATGAATATTTTAATGATGGGCATATATTAACTGGTGCAGAGCTGTGGTTACCTAAAAACGTACACTTAACATTTACCTGAACATCTTCTTGTAGGGCCCGGCAGTCTTTATTTAAATATAAACTTTAAATGTGTGGTTTATTTTTTAGAATTTTGTATATGAGTAGTTGTCTCATTTATACTCTTCTTCCCCCACATTCCCTCTCAAATCCATTGTCTTTTCTTTAATTATTATTGTTGTACATATAGGTATATACATCATACGCCACATATATATACATATTTATATATTCATATATATTATGTAAAATCTATGATAGATCGTATATAAATATATGTGCATTCATATATAAATTTAATTGTATAGTCATGAATATATTACTACAACACGTTGAGTCTACTTAGGGTTGGGCATATATGCTCAAGAATGACAACTCAGGATTGGATAACCAATAAGGGGTCCTATCCTGGAAGATTCTTTCTCTCTTAGCAGCCATTATTTGACTGTAGCTCTCAATTTAGGACTAAGGTCTTGTAAGATTTCCCCCATGCACACTGGCATATCAACTGGTGTTATCAGTGTGCTGGTCTTGTGTAGGCAATTCTGTTACTGAGATTGTATGGGTATAGCTTCCCTATAATATATAGAAAACAATATCTCATAAAAGATATCTTAGTTCTTGGGGTCTTACAATATTTCTGCCTATTCTTCCATGAATTTCCTTGAGCCTCACACGTGTATAGTTTGTGTTATAGAAGTATCTTAAGGAATGGCTAGTTTAGAGAGATTATGCAGGACTTTTATTTATGTATTAATTCTGTAGGACACTGGAACATAAAACAGCAGAATCCCAGTACTGTATTTGTCTCATCAAACCCCTTTATATACTGTAACTGGTGAACTGCTCAATCCTGCAGAAACATTTGTTTGTTCGTTACATATTCTTAGACACTTAGTACATAAATGAGGAGAGCTGCTGCTTGGGAAGGTTGTAGAGCCTTTAGGAAGTGAAGCTTGCTGGAGGAAGTGAATCACTTCAGATTCACTTTCAGTGATATAGCCCAGCCACACTTCTTGTACTCTCTCTCCTCCCTGATTACGGACATGATGTGATCAGTTTCTTCACATTCCTGTCACCGTGTCTTCTCTGCCACAATAGACTGTATCGTCACAAATCATAGGACCAAACAGATTCTCTAAATTATTTCTTGTTGCAACAACTTGAAAATTAACTAATTACTGTTACTGCATAGAATAGGCTTTTAATATTTTTTTAACTTCAAAATGCTTCCGATGTGTAAGTGCCATTGCTTAAATGTAAGACAGTTAGAAAAGCCATTTAGGACATTTTTTGGATGTCAAGCTTTGAGGACAACCTGGTATAGATGAATAAATGTGATTTTTAGAAACAAGAAGTCTGGTTTTAAGCTTTAGAAATGTCACATGCTGCATTTCTGTGATTTGTAAAAAGATAAACATCAAAGCAGTTTTCCTATCTTATAGAAGGGTCACATTGGACAAATTAATTTATTGGGAATTCTTCTCTAATTTATTAATGATTTCGATAGTAGTGCCTTATGATTGCTTTGGTGATGTTACACTTGACGTACTTATAACAGTAAGCCAGTGCCAAGACAAATAAAAGGAAAATAAATTGACTGAAGTTACCCTGGTGTTTCCCATGATCCTCTTCATCCATGCAGCAACCCTGTCACTCAAAATCCACCTGTAACTGTAATGTACAGAAGCGGCACACATGACATATAGACAGCACTTTTGACATGGTAGTGAGGCTCTTAGAGTATCTCTAACTGTGCTGCATTGGACGGATCTTTAAGTTAAAGAAAGCATACTACTTTCTATAACTACAGTTCATGCAATGCCTGTATGTCATCACTCCTCTGGTCGACACAGGCTCTTTGACTCCAATCAAGACATTCATCATATAAACAAGAAAGTATTCTACATCTGCTCTCTCTTGGATTTCCTTTCCTTAGCTTCCTCATGCAATGAAGTAAAATAATGTAGTAAAAAAATAGCTACATGCTAAAAGAGCTTACAAAGAGCATAGTAAACTTAATGTGGCGAGGGAGTTGTTACACACAATGCATAGAGCGCAACTCTTTATTTTTAATAGGAATTTCTCTGTTGCTTGACACTGATGACAATCTGAAGCAATGCAATTAGAGACAATTATCCTTATTTTTATTAATAAAATAATGGCTTGCAACAATAAGTGAAAAAATATGACAATGGTTCACTGTATATTAACCAGGTGTCTTAGTTAGGGTTTTACTGCTGTGAACAGACACTAAGAACAAGGCAACTGTTATAAGGACAGCATTTAATTGGGGCTGGCCTTACAGGTTTAGGGGTTCAGTCCATTAGCCTCAAGGCAGGAACATGGCAGCATCCAGGCAGGCATGGTGCAGCAGGAGCTAAGAGTTCTACATCTTCATCTGAAGGCTGCTAGCAGAATACTGGCTTTTAGGCAGCTAGGATGAGGGCCTTAAAGCCCATACCCACAGTGACACACTTACTCAAACAGGACCACACCTTCTAATAATGCCACTCCCTGGGCTGAGCATATACGAACCGTCATACCAGGTAACTTATATGATTGAAGAAATTATTTTACCATGAAAATTCTGTATAACCCCTGTTTTATTGAAATATTCTTTTCAGATTTAATTTACTATTTTTAATTTAATTAAAGTTTAACTTAATTAAGTTTTCAAATTTAATTTCTTCACAGCATTTTTAGAAATTGGTTGATTTTCTGACATTGGTTTACAGTTGAATGAGACTCAGATAGAAACTAAAGAAAAATATGTGTATTAAACTACCCATTTACCTATCCATGCAAAAGATTTCAATATCATTTTCCTGGTTTATATTTCTGGTCTGGATGGAGGAACCATGTCCTATAGCTTAGAAAGGATGTAGGCAGGCAGTTGCTATGTATCATGCAGTAGCTGTGTGATCATAGTTTACTTGGCTTCCCCACTTTTCTCCTTCTTTGCCATAAAATAGATAGTATTGGTTACCTATCACTGTGATTACTGGTCTGTAGGCCCATCATCAATTCTTCATGGGCCGTGTTAAAGGCATCAGCTTAAAGACAGGGAATTCTCCCTTTGGAGACCAAGCTACCATTTTCTCCTATGAGCACATATACAGGGGGGATTGGAACAACTGGTGCTCCTGAATATGGCTTCTTCATCCTGTTCATATAAACTTGGGGATGCAGAGGTTAATTTAGATCCCAGACAGTGACAATTTAGTTTAATTAAGGCTAGTGATAAAACTATTTCCCTCTCCCTGACGTGAGTAAGCAATATGTGCCAACAAAATTCTTTCTGAGATCCGTAGTTTTTTTTTTTTAAAACTATGTTTGTGTGAGTATATGATGTGTGTGTGTGTGTGTGTGTGTGTGTGTGTGTGTGTGTGGTTTGTATGTAGAGATCAGCTGACAATACTACAGAGACAGTCTTCTCCTTACACATCTACGTGGGTTACAGAGACTGAACTCTTGTAAACATAGCTTTGAGACATGCGCCTTTATCCTCTGAGCCACTTCGTCTGCCAGGCCATGTCAGGCATCTACAGGACCTTGTCGTCATGCATTTTTCTCAAACTCATCTTAAGTAGAGGGGTTTAAGAAAAGACATGTGAAAGCCCCAAAATTCCTCTTTGCTTCAACCCAGTGCTTTAATTGACTCTTAGTCAAATTTACTTGGTCAAAGATGTTCTCAATTTTGTTTTATTTTTAGCAATGAGAACAGTTCCTCTTCTAAGCCCCTTTTTGATATCTAAAAATTGCTTTCCCATTTATCATTTTTAAAAAGATTTATTTATTTATTATGTATAAGTATACTGTAGCTGTCTTCAGACACACCAGAAGAAGGTATCAGATCCCATCACAGATGGTTGTGAGCCACCATGTGGTTGCTGGGATTTGAACTCAGGACCTCTGGAAGAGCAGTCAGTGCTCTTAACCACCAAGCCAGCTCTCCAGGCTCCATTTATCATTTTTTTTATATAGAAATATATTCTCTTTCTGAGCTCCTACTTCTTATATTATTTTAACTTCTGTACTAACATCTACAATAATGTTAATATCACTCTCTCAAAATTCTCTTTGACCAAGTCTTTTTTTAATAATTTTTTTAATTTTATTTTTCTTGAATATTTTATGTATTTACATTTCAAATGTTATCCCTTTTCCCCCTCTCCTATACTCCCTTCTCCCCCACTTCTATGAAGATGCTCCCATTCTCACCCACCCACTTCAACCTCAATGTCTGGCATTCGCTTACATTGGGGAAACGAGCCTTCACAGGACCAAGCGCTTTTCCTCCTATTGATGCTGGACAATGTCATCCTCTGCCACATATGTGGCTGGAGTCATGGGTTCCTCCATGTGTACTCATTGGTTGGTGGTTTAGTCCCTGGGAGCTCTTGACCAAGTCTTGAGTTAACTAGGTATGTTATCTGTGTCCTGGTTACATATTAAAGTTTCACCAAATGTGTTACAATGGACTGATTCTTTCCAAATATGAAAAAAATAGTTCTAGTTTTGTCAAACTGATTCTGACTCAGGACCTCTTCAAACTGATTCTGAAACCAGTCTCAGCATTTTAACTTCTGTGTTTCATCAACATCCTTCTTTCATACTAATTTAGAGAGCTATTTATTTTTATTTAGGCCTGTGAAAGTTTACCTGATTACTCCTGGTGACTAGAAGAGACTATCAGAACCCCAGAATTGAAGTTATGAGAGGAGGGGGCAAGTAGCCCCCCCTTTTTTTTTTCTCGGAGCTGGGGACCGAACCCACGGCCTTGCGCTTGCTAGGCAAGCGCTCTACCGCTGAGCTAAATCCCCAACCCAGAATTGAAGTTATGTAGATGTTGTGGGCTGTCATGTGGGTGCTGGAAACCGAATCTGGGTCTTCTCTAATAGCAGAAGTGATCTTAACCATTGAGGCATTTCTCTAAAACCTACTTCTAATTTTTATATTATATTGCTTTGCTCAGCCTCTTGTCTTTGTTTTTTGGATTGCAATTTAATTATGTTTCCCCTACCCTTCTCTTCGCCAATTATACTTCCCTAGTCCTCCCATATATTCTTCACTGCTTTCCTTCAAACTCACGGCCACTGCCTTTCATTCATTGTTATTGCGTGCCTGTATGTTCATCCTCTTGACACCATGCAACTCTGGGCATTATTCAACAATGCACATTTCTGTCTCAGGAGTGCCTGGGTTGACTGTGGGTCTCTTCTGGTTTGGGGTTCTGCGCTGCATAAATGGAAGGTTCGTTTTTCTTTTGCCTGTTCTCAGATCTTCATGTGCTTCCCTGTTCAGGGACACAGCGTGGAAGACCAGCCCTATACTGTAACGTAAGCATCTTGTGGCAGGAGGGGAGAACAGCAACTAAATCAATACACTATACGTGGGCACACTGTTACCCACGACACGGATAGAACTGTGTACTGCTCGCTCCCATTTCATAGGCCAAGCTACACCACCACATTGTTTCTTCACTTAAGAACTTTTGTTCACATGGTCTTCTTCCAGGCAGGGTTTACATTGTTAAGAACAGCTTGCTGTTTTTCATGTGTATAAACTTGAGTTTATGTTGCCATTTCTAGTTGTTATTAATACAGATTTACTCTATAACTCTAATACCACTGTCCACTATTTCCTAAGTTAGTATAACTTTCCAAGGATAGTAGACTTGTAATGTTATTGACTCTTACCCCAAATTGTAGCTGGGAGTGAATTCTGTAATATTTACTGTCTCAGACTCAGCAGAACCTGCCTATATTATATTGTTTCAGGTACTAAAAATAAAAATTTTGGCTTTCTTTTTCTTGCCGTCTCCCTCTTGCTTCCACACTTCACAGAAGAAAGCATCCACATGTACTTTTAGCAGGCTTGACCTAATGATTCTCAGTGGGCTTAGCTTCGGACTGTGTATTTCTTCTGTAAACACTGGGCCAAATGTGCATTACATGCTTTGGTCAAAACCTTCATCTTCCCCTCTAGCTAATGTCACAGCGAATCACACTGGACTCAAAGCAAGGTCTTTTGTCTGCAGAAGCTTCTTGAGAAAGCTCAAAAACTTTCTGTACTTGATTTTTTATTTTGTGCCTTTGAGACAAGCCTGGGGGGAGTGCATCCCTTTTGTTTCAGAGCACGTTAAAACTTCTGTTTGCTTCTCCATAATTCTGTCCCGGAAATGCCACGTGGGAAGTAGTTGCAGCTGATGCTACTTGATAAAGAAGAGGTCACGAACAAAGGGGAGGATCCTGAGGGGAATTGGAGGGGTACAGTGAGATGGGATGGATAGGATATAAAAATATTATACATAGAAATGGAATTTCCAAATAAATAAAATATCAGTAAAGGTGATCTAAATTGTGGTAAGTATTATGCACAGTGGGTAAATATGACAATAAGCATGGCTATAATAATCATCATGAAAACAGCTAATAGTTATTGATGATACTGTGCCAAACACCAAGCTTGTAGATGGCCAAATAAGTCTCACAGAATAGGAAGGATATTGAAACGGTCCTGAAAGACATAGGAATATAATGATAAAAACGTTCTTGGCAGAACTCCAATCCTCTTCTACTTAAAAAGAAAACATCTCACAATTCTTATAATTTGTAGAAAAATACCTCAAAAGTATATGAGAGAAATTTTTGCGATGCACTAGTGCCAGGGCCTTTTTAAATTCTGGGATGGGCTCAAGCAAGAGGATATCTTTCAAGACAGATTACAGAAGGAGGGAAAACCTTTGAGATTTCTTTTCACCAATCGTCTACCTATAATGTAGTTAAATCTTTTCAAGTCCATGCTTGTTATGTTTATTGTAAATTGACGTTATAAATTCACAGATAATGAATCTCCTTAATCAAACGCTAACTCATGTGTATATGCTCTGGTCTTTAACATCTTGATGTATTACATTAAGGCTGAAGTTTGGATTTTCTAAGGCATACATTAGGAACCACAGACTTTACACAATAGTCCTTGAAAGTCACTGCTAGTAAGAAGTTCTTGTGAAATTCTTTGTGCTTAAGTGGAGGTGTCAGGAATAACATCCAGTAAAGGGATAGTATACATGCTAGGATTTGAGAATCCTAGACAAGACAGAAAGTGAAACAATTTAAGTAAGTATATATAGCTTGCATTCCTTGTAAACTTAAGTGGCAGGCTGGGCTGAACCTGGAATCTAAGTTCAAATGTTACCTGTATGGTTACTATAACCAAATGTACCACACATATTTATATTGGTGCAATATTCTTTAGTCTGTGTCTATTTACATAATTGATTCACTTTAAAAATATTAAGTTATTTAAAATAATACACTAATCCAACAGCAATAATTTTGGCTACCTTTCATGAGAGATATGTTAAAATAAAATCCATAAACATTCAACTCTTCCTTATGTCATTTCTAAGCTAGTTCCATTATGAACAATTTCTATATCATTGTTATTTTTAACATTAATTACAGAAGATCTTTCTTTGGTGTTATTCACAGAGCATATTTCAAATTCTAAACTGTAATTGGGGAGGGTTGGCTATTTTAACAAAAGCTGGAAAGGAACCACTTCTGTCTCCAAGCCAGTCACTGAATGCCTGAGTCAGTTTGCACATTATGAATTCTTCTTCTCCATGTGCCAGCATGTCTAAGAGAGAACTAACTTTCTGTATACTAGGGCCAATAAACTTTCTCCTCTTTACAGAGAAGATGCCCGCCAGCATCTTCTTTTCTTTTACACACACACACACACACACACACACACACACACACACACACACACACACACACACACACACACACACACACACACACAGTAAAACCTGTGTGTGTGTATCTATGTGTGCAAGTTACCCAAGACACTCAATATCAAATATCTACACTAAAGAAGGTCAACGAATGTAGGCATATGAGGCTCAGTTATAATCTGTTGAGATGTTTTGCTTTTCCTTTTATGCAAATGATCTCCATTCTTTTCTGCGATTTGTCAGTAAGGGAGGCTGTCATTGTTATGGAGATGATCCTTCCCCTTACCTGTCTTTCTATCAGTGTAGCTGAAGCTAATTCAGCGCACTGATGTAAGATTATTATCAGGTTGAGCACTTAGCTGACAAAATTTATGATGATGAGACTAGCACACATTGGCTATGCCAGTGTTCTCTCATCATGGCTTTTTGTGCCATTCCCATTAGCTGGTGACAGCTGTCAAAAATACGGTTGCTATCGTTTTATTTACTTCTGACATTTGAAGGTCACTTATAGTTTTAATTAAATTTTTCCTTTGTCAACTCAGAAATACCACTCAATTTAGTTCTCGTTTGGACTTGACGCTGAAAATGGCATTCTAGGAGCCGGTTATGTCAAGATTGCATCGCATCGTTATTGCGATGATAATGATTACTGAATGCCACACATACATTGGTGAATTCAAAGAGTGGAGAAACAGGGAAAGCCTGGAGGGTGGACCACATCCCCCAGTAAGGGATATGTGCTCTCAGATCTGAGACATCAATGAAATCTTGCTGCTCTTCCTCTGGGTGACAATGTATGCCATGTTATCCTGTTTGTTTCTCCTTCCAAGTGATGATTTTGTTGTTATGATAGGAAGGTTTTCTTTTCCAGTTCTGATGATATTGCTTGTGGACTCCTCTCCAATGGAATACCTCTGGCCCCGGGTTGGAGAGATAACACTCTGATCTCCTTCAAAGATTAAAATAAAGCACTGTCATCTCCTTCTTTAAGATTTAATCTAGGTGACCCTGTGAATCACCTGATCAAGAGACTACTACTCAGGAAGGCTGATTCACTAAAGCCATGTGAAAGAGATGTGAGGAATAATTATCTCATCAATTAGGTAATGAACCTGACACCCAGTCCTCAGAACAGCCAAGACACTCTAGTAAGTCTGCCTGCTTTTCTGCGTCTTAATTCAGAAAAGCATAATCTTTTTCTTTCCTATTTCTGATATTTTCCAAAGCATGTTACTTTGGATTTCTCACCTTTCTTTAAGGCTGTGTTCTTTTCCCTGTTGGGCTACTTGTCTATCATGTGGATACTTCCAGAAGATCGTGACTTCTTGTTTTCCAGCATTTACAGCTTGCTTGCCCTATCGTTTCTCTCTTAAACTGTAATGAAAGTTTCATTCTGACTCTATTACATGTTTTTTAAACAAGAATAAGAACCCAAAATGAGAGGTTCCTATTCTCCTGGTAACATATGATGTCCAGTGTGGGCCTCTCAAAATTCTTAGTGACTATTTCCTCTCCTGCATTATCTGAGAACAGTGAGCAATGCAAGTCTCAAATGCAAGTTTAAGATTTTATTGAGGCCAGAGGATTTTGACCTTGTGGTTTACAGCAACAGATATTGTACAAGTAATTGATTCATGGTTGTGGTGTTAGACCACAAGGGCTGGTCAATATTTTTCATCTCAGGCAGCATTGGATTTTGTGGAAACTTTTAGCACATCTGAGTCATTTCTTGTAGTAGACTTAAACTAAAATTGGGTTGAAGCTCCTGAGAGTGCTGATTGTAGACCATACAGGTTCTTCTTTATTAAGCGAGTTAATCAAGAAAGATTTGACCATGGTGAGTGAGTGGGAGATAAAAGCAGGACTGAAGCAATCTTTGTCAGCTTGTAATTGCAGTTGGCATTTCCCTGTTTTGCTCTCTGTTAGTTTTGCTTGTAATCTTTTAAACCAAGGGTAGATTCTGGGTTATACGGTTTGCCACAAAGGATGCAAATGATAGGCTTCATTTGCAGGCAAAGGGAAGTGAGGATGATTTACCATTAAATTCTTGTGCTCAAATGTCGAAATCTTGAGGATACAGTTGATGCTGACTTAGGTAATAATAGATGAGGAACTTTGGCCAAAGTATAGCTTCTCTTGGTCTGAATTATTCCACATAAAGGAATAAAGTGTTGGAAACTGAAGTTGTACTGCGCTTTAAATGTTTATATGTGAGAGGTGAGAATCAGGCTAGATTAGACAGAAGCTCTCTATCAGTCTTGTCCATACTCCCCTATGACTGGGAGCATAGTATTGTAGTTAAGATCTATACTGTATAGAGGATTTTTTGAATGTTCATTGAGGATCACAGGGCATAGACCTCAAATTGTATTCTGTGCACCTCAAACTAAACCAATTCATTCCTTCTACTTCTTTCTGGTCCATCCAATAAGATGAGCCAAGTGGAGTGTCTGAGAGATGTCCGTTCGTCTGCTCCCAACAGTTTAGCCCATTCTCCTTGGTTAATTGTGCTAGGCATTTCTCTACTACTTATCACACTTCTTGCTTCTCTTGAGAACATTTTCCCAGTGAAGTAAACTGTCACAGAGAAAAGCAATTGGTTTCATCCTTGAAGGCATGAAGAGATCCAAAGACCTCTGCCAAGTCTTAGGGAGCGTGGAGAAGTTGGGTAAGTCTTCCCATTACAAAATGAACAGAAAGATACACATGTCATGTTTATTAATATTTTATTTATTTACATTTCAAATGTTGTCTACCTTCCCAGTCTCCCCTCCGCAAACCCTCCACCTTATCACCCTTACCCTGTCCCTCTGAGAGGGCGCTACCCACTCACCCACTTCTGCTTCACCCCTTCACTGGGGCAACAAGCCTCCACAGGACCAAGCATATCTTTTTTTCTATTGATGCCAGATGAAGCAGTCCTCTTCTACATATGTAACTGGAGCTATGGACCAACTCATGTGTACTCTTTGGTTGGTGGTTTTGACCCTTGAAGCTCTGAGGGGTCTGGTTAGTTGATATTTTTGTTCTTTCATGAAGTTACAATTCCCTTCAGCTCCTTCAGTCCCTTAACTCTTTTATTGGGGTCCTCTGGCTCAGTCCAGTGGTTGGCTGTGAGTATCTACCTCTGTCTTAGGAGCTGGCAGAGCCTCTCAGAGGACAGCTATACCAGACTCCTGTCTGTAAGCAGTTCTTGGCATAAGCAATAGTGTTGGGGTTTGTTGTCTGCAGATGGTTTGGTTCCCAAGGTGGTGCAGTCTCTGGATGGCCTTTCCTTCAGTCTCTGCTCCATTTTTCTCTCCCTTCATTTCCATGTATGTCTTTTTGGGTCTGAGTTACCTTACTCTGGGTGATATTTTCTAGTTCCATCCATTTGCCTGCAAGATTCATCAAGTTTTAGTTTTTAATAGCTGATTAATAATCCACTGTATAAATGTATCCCATTTTCTGTGTCCATTCTGCTGTTAAGCGACATCTACCTTACATCAATCAGAATGGCTAAGATCAAAAACTCAGGTAACAACAGATGATGGCAAGGATGTGGAGAAAGAGGAACACTCCTCCATTGCTGGTGGGATTGCAAGTTGGTAAAAGCACTTCGGAAATCAATCTGTCAGTTCCTCAGAAAATTGGAAATAGTTCTACTTGTAGACTCAGCTATACCAGTACTGGGCATGACATATACCTAAAAGATGCTCCAACATATATAACAAGGACACGTGCTCCACTATGTTCATAGCAGCCTTATTTATAATAGCCAGAAGCTGGAAACCCAGATGTCTCTCAATGGAAGAGATACCATTTCTATATTGGTTCTATTAGTATTGAACTCATCTTCTAATTCTCTTTTTGTACTCTGGTTACTGAATGTAAACAGAAAGTGGCAATTTGAAGATACTCTGGGTTTTATAATGATCCTTGAGGACACAACTTAGTTTAACTTTTGCTTGTTAGGTTAATGTGTATAGCGTATGGTTCTGGAAACTTATTAAAATAGAAACCTTATATTGTCAAGAATGGAAGCAATATTTATTGATTCTTATTCTAAGCCATATACATGGCTAATAAGATCACACGCTTTTTATGTAACAATTGTCCAAAGTTTGTCAAGCAGAAACTGCTATTATTCTAATTTACAGACACAGTAGATAATCTGAGAGGTTAAATGAAGTGTCCAACTCATAGCAAATGACAGAATAGAATCCAGTGACCACAGCATGAAAATGATCTATGGAGTACACTATTAATACCATCTCTTTTCCATACAGCTAGACTGGAATGCATTTAATGAATCTATAAATTATAATATATATTTAAAAATCTATAATATAAGTAGGTTAGGGGAAAGAAGGGTTGAAGTAAAAGGCAAATCAGAGAAGATGACAATTCTGTGTTTTATATAGAGATAACCTTCTTGATGTCGATCTAGTCCATGTGAAGAGACAATGCACAGAATGCGTTGGTGAATCCAAAGTACTGTGGTGTAATAATAAACTTAATTTACCTGATATAATTTTTGCCTTGGAGGTTTACTGTCTCTGTTTGCTACCTTATACCTAATCCTGGAATCTTCTAGCTTCTGTACAATCTTGTCTAGGCCTAGAATGTTTTCAGCCTCTGAGATTTACTGATGAATAAGATAGCTCACCCTTCTCCTGTTCTAGCTGATCTCTGACTAGCTGGTTTGACTCAGTTTTTCTGGCTCAAACTCCCTTCCAAGCTAATTGATCCAATCTGGTTTCTCTTGGCTTTTCCTGAGTTGCTTTTCTTGACCTAAAACTACCTCTGGCTATCTGTGTTAATCTTCGGGCTTCTTCTCATTCTCTGACTCTTTCTGTCTTCATCTATGTCTAGCTTGTTCTCTCTCTGGAACCCATCTCTCTACAACTGTCCCTGTAAAACTGCCCTTTCTTCTCTGTATTGCTCTCTCTTAAGCTACTTCTCTTGCTTCTCTATTCTCATGAGCATTAGACACAACCTATTCTGTCAAATCTTTCTCTGATTCATCACTTTGTCTGCCACTCAATTATACATTGCTTTCAAACATGAGGATGTCCTTCTACAAACTAACTTCACCTTCACTGTTGGGATTACCAGGTATGTGCTGGTAAGGGTGTGTCTGTATTTCCAGCCAGAGAGATTAAAGATGAATGTTAAGGCTGACCCATACCACAACTAGAAACAGGTTTTTCCAGTAGGAAACAATCTCTTGGTTTGCAGGGTGATAAAATATTCTGCAACACTTTGGAGGGTCTGAAAATATGGTTCAACAGTTTAGATCTGTAGAGAGAAGGTAAAGTTATGAGTGTATTTGTCTTGTTGACAAATTTCAAGGACACTAATGCCTCAGCTCCAAGGGAATGACAAAGCCTTCTCTGGGTCTAAGTACGGATACTTACAAGCAATTTGGTCTTTAACTGAAATCACTGTATATAGGATTTATCAACCCCAGATTCTTTTGTATGACTGCAACCTGAGACTGCTCCCTTACAGAGACTTCCCACCAACATTAGCTAATTAGCTTCTCCCCCACCTTCTTGCAAATAAATAAATAAATAAATAAATAAATAAATAAATAAAAAACAGTGCTGAGTTTCCAAGTTCTTATTATCACATCTCCATCACAGTGCACTGCCTACCCAGTCTCAGTTTTCTATACATTTCTCATCACCCCAATCAGGTTGGTTCCAAAGCTGACAAAGAATTCTCATGTTAGACAGCTCCAAACTCAGGTGATTCCAACTCCAGGGATCTGACACCCTCCTTTGGCATTTTCAGACACCTAGATGAAAGTGTGTACATACATATGCTTATTCACTCATGCAGATACAACTGCACATACATAAAAATAATACTTGGGGATTGGCGATTTCTTAGTAGTGAGCACCCAAGTTTTATCCTCAATGCTACAATGTTAATTGAAATAAAAAAATGATATGAGTTGTCTGAAAGAAATTTCTTAGACCAGAGTCCTAAGGCCCTGCCTTCACAGCAGATGGTCAGCAGCAATGCTTATGATACTTGAATCTACTGACATCGAGGGGGATGTTTTATGTGGTGGAAAGAAAAGGTAGGGATGTAGAGCAAGTCCTTCTAAGAGCGAAGTGCTGACGGGAGTCCCTAAGACTGTACAACAGGAAACAGGTTCCCAGTGATTCATATTGTGTCTGAAAACTTCTGTGTAACAATACAGGTAATCTCTTATTCCATTAGTATTGAGGTGTAGCCTTCCAGGTTTTAGAGAACAAAATTTAAAATATGACTTGCTTATCCTTTCTTTTAAGTAGCCATCTCATATTTGAGTCACTGGGTCTGAAAATAAATAAGGTAGAGTTATTAATGTAGGAAACATGTGATCTAGAATGTTTAAATAAAATATGTTAGCAAGAAAGTAGATCATGAAGAGAAGGAGTCACAATGAGAATGAACCGTGCACGGGCAAGGTGCTCAAATTTTAGCATCATCTGCTCCTGAGCGCTGGGGTGATATGGTGAAATCGCCTATGCCTAGCTTTTTAAAATTGCGTTCTGAAAGCAAATGAGTCACAGTCTACGGAAGCCTCACGGGTACACTTGCTTCATGATCTCTAACGAGCCTTCTGCTTCAGTAATTTGGAGTCTGTCATATTGGTGCCAGCCCAATTGTTTTTACTCTTAAATGCTGTTATGCTTTAGTGCTTCAAGCAATCTTTCTAATATTGCTTACATTTAAATATTTGTTTATCTAACAGACATTCAGACAGATGCAGTTGTCTCTCTGAATATGCAAGCCTCTGAGGAGCTCAGAGTCAGGAGAAAGCGGCTCAAATCTGTTTCTCTAATGTGAAGTACATGCAGGTGTATTGGCAGACGTGGGCACAGATACATGCACACACATGCATATACCACACGAAAGGTACCTCTGAGCAACAACTTCCCCATCTGAAATGAACAATAGGTTTGTCCTGGTAATTTCCATAACTGCTAATTATCATAATAATTACCTGTAGAAGTTAGGAGTTGATGGACAACTGGTAGTTATACTGTAGCTGGAAGACAGGGAAAGTGTGAAGGGATTAATTACACCATGTTCGGTGGGCAATGACATCTCTGTCTAAAGAGAGCTGTGAGTGTTTAGAGTGGGAGCTTTGCATTCTGATCATATTATTCGGGATTTCCAAAAGTAGATTATAAAGAGCAGAGATATTTTTTCGACTCAATGCTTATCAGAATCAAGTAAGTCTGCCATAGGACTCAAATGGGTAAATAAAATATGATTATTTGAATGTGCTGATCGTGCACATTACATTCCAATTTATTGCATTTTAACTCAAGCATCACATTTTGCCTCAATCCTCTTTTGAGTCGGTACTAAAGTTTTCAGGAGACAGGAAAGTATGCTCTCATTAGGCAACCTAGTGAGGTAGTAAAACGAAAGTCACGCTCTTGTACCAATGTCAATACTTTTACACAGCTATTGTTTTTCAAAGCAAATAAATCATGTAGAGTTGGGTGTATTCATTGTCCTGACATAAACTTTATTTGTACTTAAGCACTTTCTCTGTTACCAGGCAGCTTCTCCTCATGTCTGGGTAAGTGTGCCAGGCATACCTGAAAGGACTTCACAGCATGGTGAGGATGTAATCTATGTTGAAGGATGTGTCGGAGACGTTGCAGGTTGTTTGATAAGACAAACTTTCTGTTTGCAGTTTGAATTCTAGTCTTTGGATTTGAGACTCATGATTCTGGCATGGAGAGGGACATAGGACCTCACTGTGCTGGCAAGAATAGTATACATCCACTCTCCTGAGTCACAGTCACATTTGGTCCTGAGAACCTGAGTGACAGCCTCAGAACCATATCTATGGCCAGCACTAATAGGATCCAGTGGGTTATAAAAGAAAAGCACCTGAAAGAGGAAAGAAGTGTGTGTGTGTGTGTGTGTGTGTGTGTGTGTGTGTGTGTGTCTGTGCGCGCGCGCGCGCGCGTGCACACCAGTGCATGTACTCTGGATGGAACTGGAGAAAAAAGTGGGGAATGTATTATCAAAATACATTGTGTGCAGGTGTGAGATGTTCAAAGAGTAATAAAAATCTAAAAAACCCATATAAAAGTACTTTCAATACAGAAATATTTTATAAAGTAAAATAAAATCACTTTGCCTTTAAAGTGGTCTGAAAGTTTTCAGAGTAATCCAGACAGGTTAATATGATTTAGAGGCTAAGACTTCTGGTTTGCCTTTTGAAAAAGATATGACGAGCTGATGAAAAGAAATACACATGAAAATGTATGACATCTGCTGGCTACATTACTCTTCCCATTAGAACACATTTACAAATAGTCCAGAATGCCAAGTACATACACCATACAGCCAGAGCTCTAGAACATTCAGTAGCAGGCATTTTGTCCTTACTGTCCATTCCCTGCATATTTTCCCCTTCATGCATCTTTATAGGGTCCAACTTGCTTACAGTCTCCTGTTTCTCTTGCCACATTGACCTACTATCATTGGGTGACTAGATAAATTAACTAAATTTTACTTAAAATATGAATCCTCTTAACAAGTAATGAAAAATATTTGAAGGAGTGGAGATTTAAATATTGACAAGTCTAAAGGGGGTGGGAACCACAGCCATAAAAGCAGACAGAAATCACATCTTTTTATTTAAAAAAATGATGGTTGCTTTAAATTATCAGCTTGACACAACCTAGGGTAACCTGGGAGGGATTATAGTTGGGAGTCACTATAACACGAGGTACTGTATTAAAGGGTAGTAGCATTAGAAAGGTTGAGAACCACTGTTCTAGAAGATGACCTTCTAGGTTCTAGAATCTAAAATTCTTTCATGAAGTAACTATATTTTTGCTGCTGTTATTCAGCAGATATAATACAAATATCTTACGTTCAGGATATCTGATATGTTACCTCTATGAATGGGTCATTTGACCTTCAAAGGGGTCTCAACCCATAATCTGAGAACCAGTGTTCTAAAATCTAGAATAACCAAAGCACTTTCTGGGATCAGTCTTGAAAACATGGACTTTCCATGGCTTATTGGGGTCAATCAAAAAACAAATAGAAATTCTTCAAAGAGAACGACTCTAGTAGTGGATGTGCATTTGCATGGAAAGATGAGAGCTATTTCTAGTTGCACATTTGAGGAAGTAAAAGAAGAGAGCTTTCCAAACGGAAATCAGAAGGGTTATTTGCGTTATTTTGGAATGATAATTCGTGACTACAAGGACGGTGTTAGTCTAAGGCAGAATTCTTTTTCTGGACATATGGCCTGGCATGGGTATGAATATTTCCTATTCAAGGTGTTGTTCTGGAGATTACCTTGTGGTCAGATGCCCAGAGTTGCCACCCCTGGTTATTAAGCACCATATTTCCCTGTTGATAACCCCCTATCTTAAGTTAATGGATGTTTTTAGTAGCTTTTTACAGAAAAGTTCGATTCTAGCAAATTTCCCAGTTGCCAGAAGGGAGGTGTCCTTACTCATGCGCTCACTGTAAACAATTCCATCCACCCCAAACACATACCTCCCAGCTTCCAGGACTCTTTAACATTTGCTAATTTTGCTGAGTGAAGTTGGTAATTCTGCCACGTGCTTCATTTAGTTTAAAACTTTCATGTCTTTAATCTCAGGACATGGAAGCATTTTTCTTTGGAGCCACGTTGGTCTGTGCAATGTTCAGCTTTGAACTAGTGTAGAGCATAGTTGCTCCGTGAGACCCTCCTCTGCTTTGGCTGCTCTCGACATCAAGTATAATTGAGTAGATAAATCATCCATGCTTCCCTGTGAATACTTACTACACCTTTTATCTTCCTAGAGACATTGCAGGAAAAAAAATCTGACAAATGTGTGCTCGCCTTGGCTACTGTTCATAGACATTTTGTCTCCAATTCTTCTTTTGACAATGTGGTGAGAGATTTTTCTTCCCAACTCATGCTGATGCAAAGAGAATTTGAGATCTGCTCTTTTTTTTCTTGCGCTGAGTTTAATTTGTGATCACCATCCCCCTCGCCCTGGAAGATGACTGGAAATTGGTCTTCTAGACATTGATGTTTGCTGACATTTTAAAAAGAAAAGCTGTCGAGACAGACAGAAATTTATTCACATTTAAAATAATCTCTAGATGATTCTGGACTTGACTTTTACCTTTTTTTAAAAAACTACTGTAATGTTGGAGGCCAACTGGAGATCATTTTAAAGTGACAGGGTAGTCTCTAAATCAAGAGCTCCTCACTGAGATTTTTTCCCATAGATCCTGTCATCTTGACAGGCCTACAGTGTTGAACGTCTGTTACAAGATTTGTAGGTATAGGTGATGATTTTCTTAGCAACCATTTAATGTTCTTATAGGAATATTTGCTTTTAAAACAAGCAACCTACAATCCTTTCTGTCTTCTTTCTGCCCCTATTTCAGGAACCCATGGTGTCCTGTTCCTTTGTGTATCCATGAAGATTGACATTGGAGCATCTTTGGGAAGTTGGGGAGACAAAAGTCTTGTAGGAAGTAGTAATGAGACCGAAACTGAGTGTCTTAATTACTTTTCTCATTGCCTTGATAAAATACCATGACAAAAACAACTTAAAGATGAAAAGCTTATTGTAAATCCCAGTTACAGAATACTGTCTCTCATGGAGGAGATATTGAAGTAGCTATCCACAATCAAGAAGTGAAGAATGTGATTGCTCCTAGTAAGTGCCTAAGCCACTAATAGTAGGCAAGGCTTCTTTTGTCAATTAACGTAATAAAGACAGTCTTCCAAAAATACGCCCACAATGACTCTAGATTCTGCTTAGCTGACAAATAGCACACACAGTAATCACAGTGGGATATGTTGAACTTTTCTGTTCAGTGATTTAGTAATTATGAACCCATTTAAACATTTGTTAACTGTCTACCCGTTTTCTAGAGTCTTCCTAAAAGTTCAAGGTGTGATGGAGAAGAGCCATTGGGATGCTACCAATGAGAGCATGGTATGGTACATCAAAGACCAACTTTGATACTAGAGGGTAAATTAAGGCAGGCAGCAAGGTGTGGCATCAGTGGAGATAGGGAAAAACACTGAAAGCGACTGATGTGGTCAGTATGAGAAGGGCTGACAAGGGTTGGTTCTGAGAGCTACCAACAGGGACTGCTGCTTATGGCAGCCAGAGATTAGAGACATTGCTCAGCAGACTTTTCTCTGAGGGAAAAAAGCATGCTTCACTGAGGATAGCACGCCCTACGGCCAGTGAAAAACTGAGCTCTTCTAACTCTTTAGGGGCCATTGAGAAAGAAAAGAAAAAGAAAATATATATATATATATATATATATATATATATATATATATATATATATATATATATATATATATGGATGATAGACATGTACACATTCATACACACATTAAATGGATGGAACAAGCAGGCTCCAAATGTTTCACACATACACATATATACATATACACCTATACACACATAAACACAGTTAGCGGATGGAACAAGCCCCAACACCAGTTTATATTTTCTTCCATAGCTTACATATCCCCACAAAATCTTTTAAGCACTACAAAATCACAATGTGATTTCATTTCTATTTTTCTTCTAGTGAGTGATTATGAAAAAGGCATTGTGTTTCCCAATATCTTTACAACAAATAACATTACGTAGTACAGGTAAAGAAAACAAGTTTTTCCAAAGAGCCCACATGTATTTGTAACTAAGCAACTTTGTTAATAGACTGACAAAATGTGAACAAGCGAGTTTCTCAGCCAATTTCTCTATTACGGGCAGATAGCGATTTGCTGTTACAAAAAAAGAATCAATTACTTTATTATTTATCTTAAAAGTAATCTTACAAGACTCTTAAAAGAGTATCAAATCTAAACTTTTATATAAAAGCAATCATATCTACTTGAAATCCTCAGAATGTATATTTGCTCATCAGCCATTCTTATTAAATCATATCAGGAAGCTGAGAGCAAAAATGGGTACAAGAGAGTCACATCAGCCAGTGCTGCCATTGTTCTTGTCCCCTGACCTTAAAATTTCCATAGCTTACTTATTATGAATGTGTCTTTCTGAACATCTAATTGTTCCCTAAGATTTTCTCCATCAGAGCTAGTAGTAAAAACATCTTAACCTAGCTTCACTAACAATTTTATTTTTCCAAATGCTTTCTAAGGGTGGTGGTTATTACTGACAATTAACATTCTAATTTTTTTTCCGAGGGTGGTGATTGAATCATTAATCTGCTCCGGACATGACACCTGAAATAGATCAAACACTATTACAGCGAGTACCAGTGATATGGATCAGAAAGGGGTTGGAAGCTCACTTGGAGTTCATGTGGGTGCCCTCAACAAGCTGAGCAGAACTCCACAGCAGCATGAAGTCCTTAGGACGTGTAATCCTGGGGTCATACTTCACCCATGGTGGCTGTGCTCACCAGTGGGCCACATTCCATGAGTTCTAAAGCTGTTTGTGTTTCCTCCTTCATGGCCCTCAGCACATGACCTAATAGTTTTATCTCCTTATGGCTTGCTTGAGTCCGAGTAGGTTATTTCTATGTAGGAGCACTTGTCTCTGGTTGCATTCAATTCTATCACTCAGGCTAATGGAATGCTCTTTATTACAGGTGACTTGGTCATGGTATCTGCTCACCGCAGTAACACCCTAACTAAGACAGCCAAAAGCTTCCAATGACTTTCCTCTCCTCTCCCGTCTCACAGTTGGAATACTGACATTACTGATGCCTGTCATTGCATCTAGATTTTTGTGAGAGCTCCAGGGATCAAACTTGGGTTGTCAGTCTTGCACACTAACATTTTCCCTGCTGATCCATCTCTTTGTCCAGAGCTATCTGATTCTTTGATCAAGATATCTTGGTTTTGTTCCAGAATGTCAGGGACTTATGCTGCAAAAATGGCAATAAGATGTACAATAGACTGTATCTTTCCTCAACATTCTGATACCATAGGTGCTCTGGATAATATAGAACGAGAGGAAGGGAGGCTGTTTTCATGATAGCCTACACCATCATTTTGTGTTCTGAGACCTATCCCTCAAGTGAATACAACATCTACAGTTTCCTAATATGAATTTTGATTATTCAGTCCAGGTATGAAAATGGTGATTTCCAGTCCAAAGAAATCTAGCAAGTCCTCTGTGTCCTTGATTATAACGTAAAGTGCAAATTTCAATGGTTTCTTTTTTATTCAGATAAGAAGTAAAAATGCCTCGCTGATTGGCACACCCCTGGGTCTTTACAGATTTAGTCGTCTCTTTGAAGCTCATGTGTTCAGTGAAGGGATTAGTAATGCCAGCTACTTTCTGGATACATTGTTGGTACATGATATGATGAGGGGTAGGCAGGTGGTATAGGATAGTATATGAGACAAAATTATATAACATTCTATAGTACAGTATGGGATGGTTACAAGTCATTGTTTCAGACCTTCATTGTATATAATAGAAATGAAAAAAAAAAGCCATATGACCTACTGTGATAAATAACTTTAGCAGAAATGATCTTTTTGGCAAGCTAACAGCTAATGAGATTTGTTGTTAAAAACATTGTTTTATGACAGGGACCGGATATAGATCTCTTGTGAGAGACACAGCCAGAACATATCAAATTCAGAGGCGAATGCTAGCAGCAAACCATTGAGCTGAGGAAAGGACTGAAAGAGCTGAAGGGTCTTCCAACCCCATAAGAACAACAATGCCAACCAACCAGAGCTTCCAGGGTCTAAACCACTACCCCAGGACTATACATGAACTGACCCAGGGCTCCAACTGCATATGTAGCAGAGGATGGCCTTTTTGGGGCACCAGTGGAAGGGGAAGTCCTAGGTCCTGCCAAGGTTGGACCCCCAGTGTAGGGGATTGTAGGGGGAGGGCGGTAAGGTGCGTGGACGGGGAAGGAAACACCCTTACAGAAAGGGAGGGGGAGGGGTTAGAGGCTGATGGACAGGAAACCGGGAAAGGGAACATTTGAAATGTAAATAAGAAATACCCAATTTAATAAAAATGGGAAAAAACAAAAAAACCCAAACAACAACAATAACAAAACAAATAAAACAAAAACAAAAAGAAAGAAAACACATTGTATTGTGTTTCCAAGATCGATGTGATTTCTGGAGAGGTAGGATGTTTGAGTAAGAAATCAAGGTTATTTTATTGGGAAATCTGCTTGATGTATCATTTGTCGTCATTTGTTGTTGTTGTTAAAAAGCTGGAGGTCACCTTTGATGCATCACCCTACGTTTTGCCCTACTAGCACCATATTCCCATAACCAGGCTCTTGACCCCTAGTGGGGTCCTCCCAGGCTTTGCCATCCTTGTAATAATCGTACTCACCTGGTTTCTAGCTGTTAAATGCTACAATCTAGCCCTTAATACTTTATTGCAAGAATTTATGCTTTCTGTCACTAGCAATGATATATTTCAGCTTCACTCAAATAAAGGAGAAGAGCTTTCTTTTTTCAAGCACTTCCAGGAAGAAGAGTTTCGGTTTTGTCCTTGTAGCTGCTCTGACTTTTTCTCCTCTCCTTTCATTGTATTGAGAGGAGGATAGCTTTGAAAACGTCTTCCCATTGATTAATTTCCATTTGTCTATACATTTACATGAAATAACTTCCACCAATAAATGAATTATGTGTATTGTTACAATTTATTTTTTCTATTATTTAAAATATATTAAAGTGTTTCCTGAAGTATAATACAATCCTAATATTAGCATCATAATATGTGGGTACTAGTAATTAATATTTATATCAGGTCTTTATATTTGCTTGTTTAGTGTATATATAAATGCAGTTAACCCCTTTCCACTCTTAGTATAAGGTATAAAGAAGACAAAAGCCATGGAAAGGTATCTGAAGACTTCACAACTTATGTGAGTGGAGATATCCTCGATTGTGCAGCACTGCCTCCAATCCTCCTGTGCACTGTGTATATTGTTGAGAAAAATCTCTAGGTTGAAAATTTCCCTTCCTTGGAGTTATTACAAAAGGCAAGATCCAAATGCCAGTCAAATAATTGGCTCTATATTAAGTATCTTTCAGTGTTATTCTTTCCAGACGTACAGTCTTTTCACAGCTCATTACATCCTATCTTTTTTCTTCTCTTTTTAAATTAATATCTTTCTGAGCCCAGAGCTGAACTCACTCAAGTCAAAAGTTATGAAAAATCATAATGGGGTTTTCATTAGAAGCTGTGTTTCTAGCAAGTCATTTAAATGAAGGAGTTGATCATTTAAAGCCTGAGAACGAATAGATCATTTTGAACAATAAAAAAGAATGAGTTGAGTTTAAATGATTTCCTTGATCTTTGTAGTCCTTCAAACTTCTACTAAGAGGCAGAAGGCTGTTGGGCTAAAACCAGGAGGTATAATTTCATGAGTGACCATTGTCACCTCTGCTACACAAACCGGGACTAGAACTGTTCATTTATACTGACTTGTTTTTGAAAATGTCATTTATTCTAATTTGCAAAGACATACTTCTTGTTTTCATATCATTAAAAGATACTTAATATTAGTCCAAACCAAAGAAATTGAAATGACTCTGTTGTAATATCCTTGGGCATACATCCAGATTTATGGGATTTTCTTGTCTCTTTCAATCTCTTCATGCCCAAATCAAGATGAAAATTGTCACCGCTGACCTCTACATACAAGAGGGTATACAAGGCTGCAACCAGAACTCCAGCTTCACAAAAACAAAGCATCCTCTTCTCTCCCTTCCTCCCTCTCCTAAGACTGCTGCTTATACACCCTTGCAATATCACGTACATGCTCTTCTTTATACACGCACATGCTCGAAACTAACCATATAAATACATGCGTGTGAGCACACATGATACATATATTTGGATACAAATAAACATGTCCATAAAAGCATGCATTTCAAGAGAATATACCATATTCCTACATACATACACGTGTTAAGAAAACTTTCAGATAAGAAGAATGTAACCTCTGTCTAGGATTGGACTTTGACCTCTAAATCTGCTTCTCATTAGTTAAGCCTATAGCAGAAGCCCAAAGAATTTCGTTGATCTGTGCTCTTATTCTCGCTAACCCTTTCTCATTCCTGTTGTGGTAGAACCCAGGACTCTGGCTCACCCCTTTGAAAACAGGATGAAGAATCCAAAGGGAGGTGATTTTCCCAGAAACATCTTATTGTCATTTTTCTTAGTCAACACTTTGCTGCTGCTGTGTGGTGAAGCCTAGGACCTTCTTGAAATCTTCCTTGATGACTTTCAGAAATCTCTAAAGAGCTTTTGCTTGTGTCTGGCATAATGGGAGCAGCCCAGTTTATGTAATTTAAGATTGATGAATTACATCTTGTTATACTCTTACTATTAACAAGCCATGCTAGGCTGGGCAGGCTTCTGTATACCACTCCAGGGTGTATCTGTTACCTGTAGAGGGCTTTCTATGAAGAGATATGCTGAGTCTGTCTGTATAGCCTTACAATTGTGAAAACACACGCCAGCTATCACAGCACTGCTTTTGGTAGGTGGGAAGCAGTGCAGTTTTTAATTACGCCCTGACCCAGACTGGAATCTGATATATTTGCTATGCCTTTGTCCTCATGTATATTTTGTTTCTCTTCTTTCTTTACTCATTTACTTTTATGGCAATTTGTGATTTAAAGAATAATTGAGAAATTAGCATGGAGAGTTCTCAAGCAATTCCCCATGTTAGCTTCTTTTATGTATTAGTAAAGTACACTTGTTGATGGCCGTGCAGTTTTCATTTGTCTAATAAAACTCTTCATGTATTCAGATGCTCTAGTCTCTCCTTGATGTCTTTTCTATATTTTGGAAACCCATCTAGAAGTCACCCTGATTTTCAGTCAGAAAGTCTATGGCAGTTTCTCACGCCTTACTTAGATAACTTTTTGTTTATATCAACACAGATATTTAGTTTATATTTTGGAGCATAGTCCTTAATTCTTTGCTATTCATTTGCTTATTCAAAATATTCAGCTTTCTCTGTTGAGAATCACTTCAACTTTGCTCCTCGATATTGTATTGTCAACGAGGGAGTAGGTGTTTGTAATTTGAACATACCATATTTTCTGAGTCTACAAAATGTTCTATCTTCTTCTATATATTTCATGTCTCATTGCTAGAATTGGCCATATCTTCGAAAAACTGAGTTCCCTATCTTGGAAAATGTACTTAGAAAAATCTTAGAAAGCACTGTATGGCTTCTGAGTGGGCTTGTTGCTTTATGGTGATATATTTTTCAGGTCCACTCAGATAACAAGGTATAGAAAGTCACATATATGATCTCTCTCTCTCTCTCTCTCTCTCTCTCTCTCTCTCTCTCTCTCTCTCACACACACACACACACACACACACACACACACACACACAGGTACACACACACTCATACACACAAATACACATACATAATAAAGTTCCACAAGTATCCATATCTGTGTGAGATAAACATGGGTTTTTCCTAATGCTGCCAATTCATATCTAACAGTTACCAATTCCTATCTATCAGCGTATGGACCACTTTTGTCAGCCTTTTGCCTGTGCTGTTTTCTCAGCCCCCTTCCTTGGTTCTCATTACATGACAAGGTAAAGAAGATTTTAAGCATTCTCAATACTTAAACATAACACATACAATTTCTGTCAACTAAAATCAACTGATAAAAATTCCTGCTACCATCATCCAGCTACTTAATTTCCAGTTTGTCAGTATACATGGAAGGTCATGGAACATGTTAATCTCCCTGCCATGGAGTTGGCATTGCTGCTCATCTCAGATAAGGAGCCTGGGAGGATACTTGACAAAAATGCATGGGTCTGAAATAAGGTGGACAGTCTCACTTTTGGGCCTGAATGAGGTGGGAACCAGTTTCTGAGTTGTTTCCAAAACACATGACAATTTCCTCATATAATCATCTCTATTTTAACTTACCATAGAGTCTGTGTAGTCTTTGTCATGTGCAAATTTTATGATACTTGTTATATTATACAATTCTCCCAAAGAAGTATAAAAAATGGTTGGTGGTGAATCAAACCCGGAGTTCTTAAATTTTATGTCAAGATACTGTTGAATGTTTAATTTGATTCATAATTTTGTCCAGAAAAATGCATGCCTACATATGTACAAAGATACACTCAAAATTTTGTAAGTTCATGTACAGTAGGTACGTAAATCTAGGTCAGTCCACTTACTTCACTAGTTAAAATTTTTTTTAACCTTTATTTATTTTTTGTGAATTTCAAAACATGCACCTCAAACCCAACTCACCTCCTTGTCCTTTCATATCTATCCACCATCCTGTAACCTTCTCTCTAAAAGAAAATACAAAAAACAAAAATTAAATTAAATTAAAAATGCAAAACCAAAGAAAACAAAATTTCATCATGGAAGCTGTAGTCTGTTACAGTGTGATAGTGTGTTCTACAGCATACTTTTTGTCCACACATCTTCACTTGCAAACATTCCTTGAAATGAGTCATTGGTCTGATTCAAAGCCTCTGGCTTCTGCTACACTATTAACACTGGATTATCAAGGGGACTCCTCTTGATTATCTTGTTGTTGCCCTGTGTCATGGAGATCTTGCAGCTCCTTCACAGACTCAACACTTCATATATGAGGTAGATATTGGGGTGGACCGACTCAAAGTCCTGAATCTAGGCTTGAGTGGTAGCTGAGTTGGTGTAATCTTTCTTGTATACACCACCAGTGTGAGCTCTCTAGTGCCACCCTAGTTAGCCCAATGGCACAGCCATCAAGGGGCAAGGCCAGCTTTCTTACTCTCATGACCTTAAGGCTGGTTCACCACCAGCCATACCACCAGGGCCAACTCGACTTTGCTGCCCACACAAGGCACAGGGTCCTCTAGGGTGTTGCCTCTAGCAAGAGGCAGGGCCAGCTCTGCTGCTCTTATGACCTAGCGGCCAGTTCTTGGGCTGCTGCAGATGGAAGGGGGTGACATCTTTCCCTCTCTCATGTCACAGCCACCAGGGTCAGGTCTACTGTGCTGCCTAGGTGAGGGGCAGGGCCCACTCTCTGAGTGCTGAATCAGTCAGGGATGTGGCTACCTCTACAGAGGCAGTGAGAGGTGTCCAGTTTTGCACAGCCATTGGACACAAACATGGTCTTCAGTGGCAGCCCAGTCAGAAATGTCCACATGGCCTTTAATGGTAATATGAACCGTAGACATCACACAGGCCCCTGCTGCTGCGTAACCATAGACACAGCCATGCCGCTCATTGTCAACAAAGGATAGTATTTCACCATGGCCTCAGGTGTCAGGGAAGGCTAGTCACAACAGGCTGTTCCTCACCCTCTTTGAGTTTATAGTTCTGCCTTTCCTCATAGTGTTCAAATATTTGTTTCTCTTTCTCTCCCATTTCTCTCCCACATACTTGAATGTCATTGGGATTCCTGCTGTTGGTGGCCCACACATCTGGCAGGCCTCTGGGTGCTTCCAAGCAATGCATGGCATAGTGGTGGACTGGCCTCCAGTATCTTCCACGTGTGTCTGAGTGCCTTCTGCCTGCCTACATTGTGTGGCGTCTAGAAATATTTTCCTACTCAGAGCAATTGATTGATTTTACATTCTGCAACGCAAGAGTTGGATCATTATAACATACAGCAATTAACTGTTATAATAACAGTTAATAACGATTTACATCTCTTCCAAATTCTAATGGACTCTTTGAGACCTATTGCAAATGACCATAGAAAACATTTATTATATTCTAGACCTAAAAAGGATCCTAGGTGATGGGAAAACAGCTCAGTAGATAAGAGCATGTACTGTGCAAGAATGAAGGTCTGAGTTCAAATACCTAGCACACACATGAAGGTTTGACCTAGCCATTAGTATGTTTGTAATGCCAGTGCCGTGTATAGACATAGGAAGATTGCTGGGGCTTGTTCACTGCCAGCCCAGTTACAGGGTCAATGAGAGATTTGCCTCAAGGCTATAATGTGGAATTAGAAGACACTCAAGGTCTTCCTCAGAGCCCTGGGCTTGTATAATACTATATAGTTCATACAGTTTGAGAACAAGTCAAAGAATAAATAATAAAAGATAAATAGGTGACAGATGGACACACACATGTACACAAAATTTTCTGTTACAATCTAGTTTTTATTGCTCACAAATCTTTTATTCTTTTGTTATTGCTTTGAAGACTCAAGGAGAGTCCGTTACCATCTCTGTGTGTGTACCCATTTTTCATGTGTTCATATGAGCATGTATTTATTTCAAGATGTAGCAGCATGCAAGCTTAAAGGTTAGGCAAAAAACATGTAAAATAGGAAACCCTAAAATAATTAAAGTACCTATTATTAACTTTGATTAAAAATACAAAAAAGTCAAAATGCTTTATTAAAGCTACTTGATAACTCTCGTGTTCCCATATTTAATAAGATTTTAGTCTGCCAATAATCCTGTATTTGCTCTACTGTAGTGAAACTTTTTATTAGCATAATCTTTGGAATACTTCTAGGAACTTGCACATTTACTTTTTAAAAAGCGATGGTCAAAATATTTTCTATAGTGTTGTATTCCATAGCATAGTACATACTTTTGAATAACTTATAAACCCATCCTTCAGAAAATCAAAGTATTCTTAAATTCTCTTTTGTGTTCGGAGTAAGTAAATGACTCAAGTTTCCTATTCTTATCGCTTAGATGAAATACCTTTGACTTCTTTCACACACAGAACGCACATAGCTTTATTAAAGATATATCCTCAGATACATCCTCACAGAAAAATGTGCATAGAGGAAGATTATCCCCCACAAAACACACCCCCCCCACACACACACACTCACACACACACAGACAGACAGACAGACACAGACACACTCACACAAATACAAACACACAGACAGAAACACACACACACACATAGACACAGACACCCCCACACACACAGACACACACACATATACACACACGCAATCACACACACACTCACACACACAGACAGACAGACAGACAGACACAGACACACTCACACAAATACAAACACACAGACAGAAACACACACACACATGACACAGACACCCACACACACACCACACACACACAGACACACACGTATACACACACGCAGACACACACACATTCACACACACACTCATACACGCACACAGACACAGACACACAAACATACACACATACTCACACACACATACACACATGCACACACATACACATACATGCAGACAGATACAGACACACACACATACACATACACACAGCTTATTTTCTGCAATCATAATTAATTCTTAGTTCAGGCTGGTCTTGAACTCACCATGTAATTGAGGATGCTCTTGAACGTCTGATCCTCCTGCCTCTGGTACCCAACTTATAGAATTACTGTGTACTTAACCTTTATGCAGTGGTTGGGGATGGCTTCATGCATGCCTGGCAAATACTCTCCCAACTGAGCCATATTCCCCTCCTAATCTTGATCAACTTCTGTTGAAAGTTTTGAGTCAGTCAGGCCCCATAGTTATCAGGGATGATGGCTGGGACAGTGGAGCTATGGAGGACAGTCGAGCAGAGGCCTTGTTAGGAGTTTACAAAGGGCTCCTAACTGAAACTTGGACAGAAAGGTCCATCTTTCCCAAGTCTTTTCTTTTTTATAAATCTTAACTTATTTATGAAGTTATATGTCTATATTTCTTCATTACTACTTACTGAAAGACTAATCACAGTTTGAAATGCAAACTGGTGAACAGGTACCTTTAGGAGCCAGGGATTATAATCAGTGCATGTAGGTTGACGCTGAATTCAACAGGAAAAATGTGCAGGGCCCACAGCCCTTCAGAGGACAAGGCGCCAGCATCTATTGGTTGGTATATCAGTGGGCTTCTATGCCAAGAGATGGCTACTGAGAGCAATTTAGTTCTTCTAAAAGTTGCACAAATTTATTTTCCTACTAGCCTCATCTAAAATCTTATATTTAGCCTAATAAAGTTTAGTGATGTATTTGTGTGTGTATGTGTGACACATGTGTGTCCATCCCGTGTTTTAAGAGTGGTTGTCTCTTTCTACAACCATGGGTCCTGAGAAATCAAATTCAGCTCCACTGTGCTGGGAAGAGACTCCTTTACCTGTTAAGCCAGCTCCCAGACTAAGAGTTATAAAAAATAAAGGATGGTATAAACTGATATAAAATGTATATTGTTAAAGTGACAGCTTGATTAAATTCTTACTTACATCTAAACGACAACACGTAGAAATGACAAAATTTACATAAACATAAACCAACCGAGCAACAAAAATATAAACTAATGGAATGACTAAGATTAAGAAAAATTTTAAAATTGCATGTAAACTCTGTTATGAATAAAAGTTGCAAAATACTGCAAGAGAATCTGGGAGGAAGTGAGCAGTTCTCCACAGATAATTCTGGGTCAACCTCATAATAGACAGTGACATTTGCAGACTCCTGCAAGAAATGCCTTCTTTATGGTCTGTTAACAAACTACATGTTGATTTCTTCAATAAGATATGTTGCTAAATAGTCTTAATTAAGATAAAGTCAAATGATCTTTATCTTTCTTGAAAAAAATCACCCATAAGTTCATGTAATTTATTTTTGCTTGGAACAAGATATTTAAAACATTCTCAAGGACATTATGTCTTCCGGCTTTAAAATATCAAGTAATTATCAAATCAATGATCGTTTGGGGGAAAGTAATGAAGTATGGAAAATAACCACTTCAAATTATATAAATCATTAAAGCTGATGTCATTAGGAAGATGTTTTAAGAGTGAGAGTGTAAAATGTCTTCAAAGTTTGATAGAAACTGAAATTATATTCAAAAGTAAATTTTAAGAAAACATATTTATATTTTATACTTAATCTGTTATCGATTTATTTTTCTCCTAGAAATTATTTGATTAAATAAATAAGCACCATAATGTAAGCAGAACAGATTTTGTCTCTATCATTTTTGACAAATATGTATTTCAAGTATTATGAAAAATAAATTCTTTCCAACATGTTTGGATCATTATAGAAGAACCTTTAAAATTAAATTTACACTTTCCTCTTTTCACCCACATCTTTGAATTATCTGTAAATTATTACTGATATTTTTGATGAAGGAAAATAACTTAGTCTTTTGGAATTTTTTTCCCTGCGAATACATAAAACTAATTTGTGTGAGTTCATCTGGGTCAGTTTGAGCACAGAAAGGTCTGCATTTGGTCTGTGGATCTTTACTTTACTCAGCGGGTTTGATTATTTTGCTTTGAGAGACTGAATGAGTTGAACTTGAACTCAATATGTAGCATGGAGTGGTCTTGAATTTAGGATCCTCTCACCTTCATCTCCTTCTTGCTGGTATATCAGGAATGTATTACCACCACACTTAGTTGTATGTATTATGGGAGATTAAACTCAGGGCCTCATGCATGCTAGGTAAGCACTCTAGCATAAGGAACTATATTAAAGGGCCGCAGTATTCGGTAGTTTAAGAACCACCGATCTAGAAGTTGACACAGTTCTCGAAATGTTTTGTGTACATCAACATGACGCTATATGTGTATATTCCTTTACTAGACTGTATTGCCTGTATGTGTGTCTATGACTTATGTATTGTACTAGTATATGTGTACATATGTATGAATAGCAAGTTTTTGTCATATGTGTGTATAGTCTGTGTGAAATACACACACATATACATATATATGTATATATATAGAGAGAGACAGAGACAGAGATACAGACACAGAGAAACAGAGACACACAGAGAGAGACAGGGAGCAAGAAGAGAGAGAGAGAGAGAGAGAGAGAGAGAGAGAGAGAGAGAGAGAGAGACTTGTATATCTATATTACTATTTTATCAAGACAGGGTTTCTCTGACTAGCTCTGGTACTCTTTCTGTAGACAGGCTGGTCTCAGACTCAGAAATCCACATGCCTCTGCCTCCCAAGCACTGGGATTAAAGACACGTGCCACCATGAGCTGCTATTACCTGTGTCTATGTATGTGTGTTGTTGTTGAAGAAACATGTCAAAATGAACGATGCAACAATACCTAAGAAACACATAGTTATTCCAAGCATTGTGGAGGTACTTTACCCAGACTCATTCTTATGATTATTATAAATTTTAAACAATCAATCACCAATTTATGCGCTATTTCCAGACCCAAGCAAAATTCTCCTAGCTGTACTTTGATGAGTTGAACAGGAGTTAACTGGTAAATCATCCTAGGTTTCGTTCCAACTTTTGTTTTTCAATTGGGAACATATTGAACTCCTTCAAAACAGAACAAACAAACAAAAGCAACCAAACAGAAGCCCTGAAGCCCACCTTTAATAGTTAATGCTTTACTCTAATTATTGCATTGTTCATTATTATATTGTGTTCCCTGTGGAAGTTTGATGTGCTTTTGTCTTGTCAAATAGGATGTGTCATACTGGGAAAGGGTAGTTCTGCCTCTACTAAAATGAGTGAGAAGGGAGAGCATGCATAGGGACATGAATGCGTGGAGACTACAGGTCAGCTGCAGAGTCTTTTTACTGCTACTCCTACTTTTTAAAATTGCTTTGCGATACGCTCTCTCACTAGACCAGGAGTTCATTGATTTGGATAGGATGTCTGGCTATCAAGTGCCTAGGATTCTCCTATATCCCCCTCAAGATTCATGGTGTTAAGGAATACATCCTTACACTTAGATTTTTATATGGGTCCTGGCGACCTGAATGTAGGCCATTTTATTGACTGAATCATGTCCCTGACCTGCCTATCTTAGTCAAAACAACATACTTCTAATTCCAAAGGTGAACAAAACATGGATAGTATTTTGGAATTCTCTTCTTGTCTATACATTAGAAGTGACAGTCGGAATCTTTGGGGCAGGATAACCATTGTCCAACATCTGACTTAGATGTATATCTAACTGCTCAAGTATTTAGGCTCCAAGCACAACTTGGGGAAAGTGTTCTAAATCAGCCTCCTAGCTTCACTTTTAAGGTATCTCTCCATTCTCCATGCATAGCTTAAGTTCTAACCTGGGTTCAGGCACTGGTCTCTTTCCTTGTCTCAATGATGGGAGTCTATTCCTTGGCTCGTCTGTGTCACTGAGGGTATGTCTCTTTTGTTTCTGATAATCTCATTTTCCCGATGGTGGGTCTCTCTCGTCCCCTCCAAATCTGACATGCTTTATGTAATCCCCCCGTAAGCATCCTCAGGCCAGGGGCTAGAACTGGCATCTATATCTATGTAGAAGTTGAGCAAATACATTCTACCTCTTTTCACACATGGTAGCTGAAAGAGGAATGGATAGCCGAGTAAATGGATGTTACGTGTCAGCCACAATAATAAAATGAATCATACTTACATTGCTGGTAAATATTAGGATTGTCTGAAGAGATATGAGCACTGGTCATTTTCTGATTTCAGGTAGGGAATTTGAAGCTCTCAGAGGTTAAGAACAGGGAAGTTGAGTTGTGTTAGTCTGACATTCATCCTGGATGGGTTTCATTGCATTCTGCCTTCAGAAGGTCATTTGTTAACTCCTTTTGATCTTTCTGTCACCGATTGGACATAAGCCACCATTGTCTTTCCTAGCCTCCTTGTAAGCCTCCTCCGGGTTCCCTTTCTTTCTCATGCTCTCAGACTACCTTCCATGTGCTGCGGTTGAATTATCTAGGTGTTATTTTTAGAACATGAATTACAGCACTCTCTTGCCCAAAAGAATTCAATGAATTTACATCAAGCATGGGAAAAGACACAGCTTACAGTCCAATAACCATATAATTAATCATCTAACCCAAGACAACTCAGAGAACAAAAAAGAAAGTTATTAAAAAAATATTGCCAAGACAAGACAAGCTGATGTTAACTGGGTGTTTTAGTG
The DNA here is from genome assembly GCF_011064425.1 of Rattus rattus. Taxonomy (NCBI): domain Eukaryota; kingdom Metazoa; phylum Chordata; class Mammalia; order Rodentia; family Muridae; genus Rattus; species Rattus rattus. The sequence goes on from NC_046167.1 coordinate 21,030,869, forward strand.
AATCGCACAAAATACCTAAGATAATCAAGAGTCAGAGTTTTTCTTGGGTCAGTGATTCAGACTCTTCGTCTGGTCTTACTGCCTTTGGGTTTGCTGGGTGGCAGCTCTTTGTGGTAGGAGCATGTGGAGGACCAAGCTCATCAACTTATAGAAGGGAAATGACAAGAAAAAGAGACAAGGGTCCTATAATCCCTATGGAAGGCATTTTCCTCAATGACATAAATACCTCCTACTGGACTGCATCACTAAAAGGAGATACCATCTCTAAATAGCTCCATAGAATGGGGACCACACCTTTTATTTGTGAACCATTAGGAGTCATATAAGATCCAAACTGCAACATTCATGTTTCTTAGGGAAGACCAGTATGTGTGCTCTGGCTCACCCAACTCCATGTCAATGGATTTTTTTTTTTCTGTATCCTGGACATTTGATCATTTTCCTCACTGTGGCCTGTATTGAAATTAAGATCGAAATAACATACTCTCTAAGCCCTTCCCTCACTATTATAATTCATTTAAATCATGTTTCATTGTCTTTTCATGTTCTTACAACCTGCATTCTCTGACACCCGTGAACTAGCTCCTTCAACTTCCTGGGTTCAACTAGAGTTGTTTCAAGTACCTACCATGACCTACAGACTCACTACATCTTTTATTTCAAATAATCTACACAACCCAAGTATTTAATTTTTCTGAGTGAAATGATAAACTTTGCACTTTGAAATTATGTTATGATTTCCTTACACATGTTCTCTTCTTGAACATGTTGATAATGAATTGTTTTTCTCCTTACAGTACCAGTGTGGCTGACACCCTCCCAATGATAGGCAATTTTTATGGCCACCATCAATGATTTCATAGTGGTTTATAGTGATTGCCAATTTGGCAGGATCCAGAATCATCTTGGAGACAAATCTTGAAGTATGCCCATGGGAGAGATTTTGTTTAGTTTTATTGAAATAGGAAATCCCAAGTATGGACACCAAGTAACAAGCCAGCTTCCTGCTCCTCTTGTCCTTCCTTTCTGATGTCATGTCACTGCCGTGAGAATGGAGTGATCCTCTCAAATGTAAACTCTTCCATTGTTAAGTTGCTGCTTGTCATGCATTTGTTCACAGTAACCACAAGAGTAACTAGCGGACAAGATTTGACCTCTGAACTAGAAAACTTGTCTCCACCACATGTTACAAAGTCCAACTTCCTTTACTCCTTTAATACTTACCTATCATGGTTCCCATAACAGTTAATTAGTATTTATAAATTGTTTGACATAGTGCTGAAGAACATCGGTATTCCATTGTTCAGTATGTTATTTTACTAAGCATCTGTCGAATGGATAAACAGAAGAGATTGGTTACAAGTTTGGTTGAGTCTCAGCTGGCACCTTTGAACTTTATGTGCAACAGAAAACTGGTAGATCATGATTCAGTTTTGGATCAGGACTTGGAGGTTTGAAGACAATAAGAGAAATGGCACCATGTAGGTCACGAATGGGCAGGTCATTTATAGAGATGCTGGAGAAGAATCAACCATCAGTTGCCTAATGCCACCTTTCCCACATCTCCCCTCACGGGAAAAATACTAATTTAAATTCACATTACCCGGAATTTTTCACTAAACAATTTCCACTATTCTTGATGCTCACACAGAATAATTATATCTGGTAGAGAGACAAGGTGATACACATCTATTTTGTTGTTGTTTAGATGAGAATACTTTTCTGAATTTTCCTACACCTTGCACACATTTTGTTACTGTTAAAGTTCTCTGAATTTGATTGAAATGAAGAGAAAATAAAAATTACAAACATTATTTCATATACAGTGACTCAGTAGAAAGAGCTTTACTGGAGTGGATGGAGAGATGAATGTGAAGATGGGTTGATATATGGGTACTTAGAAGGGTAGATGAGACAATAGATGGATGCACAGATAGCAGTATGAATGGGTGTATGGGTAAATGAATGGGTAGGATTGTCTGTCAATGAAAAGATGGGTAAGAAGTTGGGTATGCCAGATAGTTATATGTGTGTATGTATGTATGTATGTATGTATGTATGTATGTATGTATGCATGTATGTATTTATGTATGTATGTATGTATGTATGCATATATGTATATATTTATGTATGTATATATGTGTCTGAAGATTGTTCTGTAAGGGAATAGGCAAATCAAGACGAGTTATAGCCTGTCCTATTGACTTCCACATGACTACCATTTTGACCATGGCTCCATCATTTCTTCCTTCACATTTAGGACTCACTTTTACATCCACACACAAAGTCCTGAAAAGTTGGCAAGAACTAGAAAGCTGGCCATGCTTTGGAAAGTCAACAGTGACGTTGAGAAGTATCCGGCTCTTCTATTGTTAAGTTCTGGAATTGGAAAGGACAGATGGAGTCACTTTATCTACACTGGTGTGCACAAGAGTTACTGTCCAGACTTGGTGGTGCAAACTGCTGTTCAGACAGTCATGACATGTGAGAGCTTCTATATCTGTTCTTCATACACTCTACTAAGGCAGGTGGCTGTTAAGCTGGTAATGAAATGGTAAATAGTTTATTGCAGGTGGCAGTTAGCAAGCAGTCAGAGAGTCGGAAGCATTTCCTTGCAATGGTACATGAGTAGTGACACTATGGATGTCCTAAAGGATTTCAAAGGAGCCATTTCAGGGATCAGTGGCCACTCCATTACGGTTTTCATGGTTAATCAATGAAGCACGCACTGTGATTCCCTCACACTTCCCAGACACATGCCTGCGTCCCTCAACTGCAGTCCCCAGAAAAGGTATACCTTGGAGAAAAGAGGGGTCAGAAAACCAACGGAAAAAGGCTGCAGCAGTGCTTAGTAAATTCTCTCCTGCAGTGGAGAGGAAGCCAGAGCTCAGCATGTTTTACTTCAGTACCCAGGGAAGATTAACAGAGAATTGATGATATGCTTGGTAACCACTTATACTTGTCTTGGTGTGGCTGAACAATGCATATGTCATATTCAGAAATAAAAAGCCTTGTTTTAAAGAATAAAAAGCCAATGAAACCCAAACCAGGGTACATTTTGGATGTTACAGAGTGTGTAATTTTTAGAAGTTCTCTTTGTCTTTGTATGCTCTTGGAAAGTAAGTCCCAATGTGAATTATGCTAAGGAACAAAGCGAAAAGATACCATTTAAACACATATGACCACACAGAATCTAGCTCTTTTTTTCCCATCCCAGTTACTATATAATTCACTGTGGTAATTAATATCCAATTTTCTATTACATAGAGAATGCCAATTACTTTCAGATAATGGGATTTACTATAGAATTTGTTTTGGAAATTCTTAACTCTGTTTTTCAAAATCTAACATAAAGCAATACTACACAATGTTTTTTAATACCTTCTGCCTAGAATTTGTACATATTTTCTGCAGCAATTCAAGCTTTACTCCCTCATTTTTACTTCTTTGTTTCTTTTCTACTGAAATTAAACTCATGTATACTATTTGGGTAAAAGTCAGGACAGAGCTATTTCTGACACTCTCACAGGGAGAGTTTAAATTTGTTTTGATAATCTCATAATCTACTTAAAAGAATTTACTAACTGTGTCTATTAGATCAGTAAAATAATATTTAAAATGCTTAGACCTTGACTGCATACAAGCTCAAATACAATGAATTATTCTATAAAATTCCCAGAAGGATTTGATGAGTTGCTATTCATATGACGCACATGTTCTGGTTATGTCCATTTTGTAGAATATAGTAGTATGTTTGGCTCTGGGGGGCTATGAGCTCTCCATCTATGTGTGTGTTCTTTGGCATATTGATGGTATCAGGCATGTGTTTCCTCCTTTGGAGTAAGTCTTATATGCAATCAGCCGGAGCACAATGGGTTCACAACTGGATAAGGTTATTGATATCCACCAGCACCCAGCATCCTGTATAACACATTATGTTAATATGAAAACTAGTCCATAAGGGGTAAGATGGACCTCATGGCTATTTCTATAAGATCCATTTTAATGAGACTATAAATAAGACTTGTTTTAAAACACACATTCCCATGTGTTCTATATAGTTATGCCTACTAAGCGCTCTCTCTCTCTCTCTCTCTCTCTCTCTCTCTCTCTCTCTCTCTCTCTCTGTGTGTGTGTGTGTGTGTGTGTGTGTGTGTGTGTGTGTGTGTGTGTGTGTGTGTGTGTGAGAAATGTATGAGACCTGGAGACATATTTTAAAAATTGCAGGGATTATCAATAAAACATTATGCATGTATTCACATATTCTCTATTCAATGATATTCTGAATACTTAGGAAATGATATATTTGTCATGAAGCCTCAGTGACTGACTTCATGGCTCACTGAATTAGTTGGTCATTCTCACAAGTATCCCATTATTTCCTAACACAGCTGTTCTACTGGACAGAGTCTGTGGTCTGTTTTTTTTTTTTGTTTTTTGTTTTTTTGTTTTTTTGTTTTTTTTTTAATCTCTGCCATTTTCACCTCCAGAAACAGTCAACTGCACAATGAGGAAGATATAAAGAGAGTCACATCCCATTTTTGAGCTTCAGTTTGAAGACTTTGGCCTCAAGCTATACCTCCCCGATTATCACTCTTTGCTCACCTGATCATTCTATAAGAGGTCTGGGACATATTACTGAGCATGTGGCTATACTACTAGCACTATCAATTGCTACATTCTAGAAGTGATTAGTATTGATAAATTGTGTCTAATGACCTACATGACTTTGCTGAATAAACACACCTAGAAATCAGACCATAAAAAAAATGGCACAAAACTCTATGGTACCTTTTCTCACTTATTTTACTCCACTGACTCACTAATTTACTTCTTTATCCTTACTTTATTATAATAAAAATCATTATTAATTGAGCAAAAATGCTGCATACTTTTAATCCTAGCACTCAGGAGGGTGACAACATATTATGATTTTGTGCCAGCATAGGCTGCACAGTAAGTTCCAGGCCAATCTTTGCCACAAAGCAAGCCCTTATATCAACAAACTGACAAACCTCTACAATTTTTATGAATTCATGTTAATTTGCTTTGCATATTTATAAATGTTTTCTTAAGAAATAAAATTAAATTTATTGTTAGATTAATGAGAAACAGTACTTGGAAATGACCAAGTGAAAAGATCCTGAAGAGCATGCAAAACACCCAGATTAATTATGCAGTTTGAACCTCATTGAATTCTGTCCACAATTTCTTGGTGTCACTTGGGGATTTCTGACCCTGCTACTTGAGCATAGTTCACATGAGCCAGGTCAGACTCTCATCTGGAAGAGCTTCCAAGGTCTCCATTACTAAGTTCTACCAATGATCAATCTCCCTCTCTCCCCTCCCCCTCCCGTCCTTCCATGTATGTGTGTTTGTGTGTGTGTGTGTGTGTGTATGTATGTATGTATGTATGTATGTATGTATGTATATAAACTGAAATAGCTGCTCTTACAGAATAAACCTGTTCTGCCACTCAAGATTATAGAGAAGAAGCCCCCCAGAAGGAAAGAAAATGTCTATAAGAACTCGTATTACAAAGCAAAGCCTTATTTGGCCTCAGTGGAAGAAAATGTGCTTAACCCCGCAGTGAGTTGATGTGCCTGGATACGTTGGTACCCAAGAAGATGGCAGGGGGCGATGTGAGGGAGTACTGGAAGGGGAGCATGGGGTCTGTGTTCAGAATGCAAAGTGAATAAATAAATAAGTTAGTGAAAAACTCTCATTACTGCTATATGTGGAGGCAATAACTTTTGTTTTATTTTGCCTTTGCCTCTGTTCTGTTTACCTCTTGGAAGAAAGTCTGCTAAAGAAAATATGACATATCTTTTAACCAAAACTCTTCCTTTGTTGTGACCTGGGAGTATTCCTTCTCAACTTGTGATCATTCTTGCCCCGTTCTCTTGGAGAGTTGTAACTGCCCATATTGAACGCGTCAGTAGTCAGCTACTCTGAAGGATGTTAGGCAGAGTGAAGGAATCTGCTTCTCCCTTGATCACTCTTGGTTTATCAATCCTTTACCCACTTTGTTTCTTGCACAAAAATAGTTTTGCAGTGAAGGACAGTAGGGTGAAATCATTGAGAGTTAATATAGGATGATCAAGATTAATTATAATCACGTTAACTAGAGTGTTCCCCTTATAGTTGGTTTCTATGACATAGATTTATATGCACAATTATTTAGGGTCTGAATTTGGGAGAAAACCTGGCAAAGATTGTGTATTGCAAAACAGTAGCTTGTGTGTGAGGAACACCCCTGCTCTCGATTAGATCAGTTCAAAGATTTACTACCTCAAATCGGGACAGTAGCAACAACAAACCAAGTTTCTATTCTTAGTTCACACTATTTTTTTTTAATATTAGCATCACCAGATGAATTAAATCAGAATCTCAGGGCAAGGACAGGGATATTGATGTCATCTCTGAATGTCTCAGTTATTTTTAAAGCATGTGGAGGGAGCATTCTCAAAGGAGTTTTGCTGAAATGAACAGCCTTGAGTTGAAAGACGTTCCTCCAGAGACCTCCAATCAGGTGGATTCTGACCTCCAGTGCTTCATTTGTCAGAAACATCTTTCCTTTGTCCTCTCTTGTCAGCAAGATTGCTTTTCTGACTTAGTTTTAACATGCGAGAACAACTTCTTAAGGTCCATATACTAGCATGCTCTTTGAGGGTGAAAGTCTAGTAAACTTGTCTCAGGGCACGGAGTGATGTCGTGTCTACCTATAATTGAATTGCTCAACTTCACTTGTCTTGCAATTTTTTATTTTTCAAATTAATTAATTAGTCTGTTTATCTATCTGTCTGTCTGTCTCTTTGTCTACCTGTCCATCTGTCTGTCCGTCTGTATATCTTAGCTCTAAGCCATGTTGGGAAGAACTTGGAGTGTTTTTATTCATTTCCTTTTTTTTCTCTCACACTATTTCATGAGTTGCCAGCAGTATCCAAGTGCATAGCCAAGCTCTCCTCTCTATCCTTCCCCATAGCCATGCTCCTGCACCCCACTTTATATACTGTGATTTATTTTTGGGCTCTAGAAATATGTTTTCTTTCCTCAGTCTCTTCTGTCAGCATGTGAGAAGCCTTACAAAGGAAATGAAACTAAATCCCTTCACCTAGAGCCCTTTGAGTGGGAGCATGGCTCCTCTAGTTTCCCTTTCTCTCTCCATGAACTGATAAATGCCACCTTTGCTACTCCAATAAGGTGTAAGGTCCCAGTGGTTTCAAATGATTTAGCTACATGTGTGGACTGCATTGGACTCTGCTGTACTATCCCAAACGTGTCTCGTTTGTGCAACTATTCACTCTATTAGCAATTTTAGTTGTTCACATATTTTGTATAATTGTTACTTCAGTGCAATCTGGTACACAAATGTGAAATAAATAAATAAGTAAACATTCAAAGTAGTGCAGAAAATGAGAAAATAACACGGATATCACCTCTTCTAAATTCTCACCTGGGAGCAATTTATGGGTTGGTGCCATTTGTAGCAGAAGACGAAGCTGTCAAAAGGGCTGCAAATGGTTTCAAATGCTTTCTTGGCTATTCAACAGATGTTTCCTATCTATTGCAGCATGGCGACAAATGTATTGCACACAGCAAGTTACATACAGCAATTTAAAGAAAGTACAAATCATGTTAAGTATTGAAGATAATGCTTTTATTTATCTAGTAGCTTGTCCACTTATTGAGAAAGTTTTGTACACAGATAGGAATAATAGACTCTATAACAATGCAGAGACTAGAGAGATGGCTTAGCAGTTAAGGTTAAACACATGTTACTCTTGCTGAGAACACGAACTGAGTTACCAGACCCCAATTCAGATGACTCATAACTACCTACAACTTGAGCTCCAGGAGGGGCAAGGGATACTTCTGGTCTTCGTGAGCACCTCACTCATGGTTGCGAATATCCCTGCACAGACAGTCATGCACCCCTATAATTAAAAATATAAAACTTTCAAAAAGAATAGGTTGATCTTTTTTAACATTAAAATGTACATAAAATCTTTTCCTAATTTTTTTGTAGTTAGAGTGATGGCCTTGTTTAAAAGATAAAGGCTTTTGCAATAGTAAAGAGAACACGTTTTTATGATGCCTAAGCACATTGAGGGATGCTACTGGATTAGCCAGATTTCTCTTTCATGAACTAAGTATTAGATACAGAAACTTAGAGTATATATTTAGCTTACAAAGTTTTGGAGGCTGGAATTCCAGATGGCATAGCACAGATGTTCTGGAGAAGACATCCCATGGCTGCATCATCTCATGGCATGCGTAGCAACCATGAAAGTGTTTGCAAGAGAAAGGTAGCTGTGACAGCATCTTGAGCACAGATTAATGTTGTATCGCTTACTCTAAGAGCATCCTTCCAATAGTCTATGTACCTGCTTCTAGGCCCATTACTTACAAGTCTCATACCAAATACCTACACTGTGGGCCGAACCACCAGGATCCTTCAGTGAATCCTTGGAGAGGTATCAACACATCTAAACCATAGCAGGAACTTAATCCCCTAATCCACCCACATAAACACTGAGCATGGCTACAGATGAACCAACAACTTCAACTTTGCTGGGAGATGAAGGTAAAAGGATTGGTGAGATGAGCTGGATCCCAGTATTGCTCCAAGTTCAGTCTGAGATCTTTGTCTCCAAGGAACGAAGTAGATAGTGAGAGAGCAAGAAACTCAGTTTGTTCCTCTGGCTTCATCTACGTGCACACCAAATACACCTCTCTCTCTCTCTCTCTCTCTCTCTCTCTCTCTCTCTTTCTCTCTCTCTCTCCCCTGTCCCTCCCTCTTTCTCTCTCATACTTTCTCATGCACACATGCATGCACGCACCCACACAAACTGATACATTTTCTGTAATGACTTGAATATAAATTATAGTTACCAGCAAATTCATTTTGAGGAAAAAGCAGCAAGAATCACATTTCCCTTTTCTGCAAGACAGTACACATTTTGCTGAAGGCTGTGTTGTGTGGCTCCATGCTCTTGCTGAAATCAGCAAAACAAAAATTCTAATAATTAATTTTACACACATGATTAAAGAAATCGAGTTCTACCAACCTATAGATTCTAAGAATTAATGAACCGAAGTAAAAGCATGCTTTGCAAGAATGAATAATTTAAAATAGAGGAGTAAAACATAAATATACTTTTCTCTAACAAGTTGTTAGAGAATTCCTAGAGGCTTTCAAGATACTATTCAATAATTCTATGAAAAAATAAGGTCCACCTTTTTGTCGAGCTTTTCAATTACAGTCTCCTATTTCCGTGTTAGGAGAAAATCTCCTACAACTGCTTGTTGCTACTCTCAGCACCCTTACTGAAAATAAATTAAATACTTTTTATATGAAAAACAGTTACCTCATTTAATTATAATCACACACCAACATATTTATCCAAATAAAATAAAATTTTTCTCTTCCTAATGATAAAAGTTACCTATGCCAGCTTTGTCCATACAGTTTCTTTATTTTTTTCTCCTTATACATCTCTAGAATGATAATAAACAGCCAATGAAATTCAAGTTTTGTTGGTGTGTGGATATTTAATACAAAAATGTATTGTTGGTTTCAACTATGCTTGACAGCATTCAGATCGATAACTAACATCTATTACATCCCCATCTTGTTATGTAAACCAATCTCTGATTCTTACCCCTGCTATGAAGCTCAGGTAAAATTGATTGCTCCCATCTCTGCACCCTGTGTTTGGCTGTGAGCTACCAAGATCAACTCTTAATACTTTAAGCAGATATGGAAGCCCTTGATAAGGCCAGCGTGGTTTTTCTTATAACTTACCACTGAGGTTTGTTTTTTTTTCCACTGTTGATTCTTGATCATCTACCTGCCACCAAGAGCTCAGCTTTGCATTAGACATGGCAGGTCGCTTTACCAGTCTATACCTTTAGTACCTGGAAAAGTGCTGCCTTGGCTTATTCGGGATCAGACCTGATAGTGTAACCGTTGATTCATAGAGAGAGGAAATAATTAACCTTGGGCTATATTGACTGAGTCTTCGCTTCTTATGCATTAAAACAAACAAACAAAAACCAAAGGAATGTATTTGTATACAGGAGTGTTACGAGCCAATGGTGACACAAGTTCAAATTCTGCCCAACACCCACGTAACCTCCTCTGTGAATTTAAACCAGTGCTTTTCTCTTTTGCTTAGGTGGCCACACATTTCACATCCCTCCCAAGGGCAAATACAGATGTCGCCGTGGACATTTACTATTTCTTGAGTGCCCTTAGGATCTTTTTGAAACACGTAAGTTGAATTCTTACCAACGTACTTTATATAGAACGTCAGTAGACAGGCAGGACAAGGATGGTAGACATTTGTCACATTGCATGAAAGTAATGAGTAAATTATTAACATTCTGAGTTTTATACCATGGGAAGTCCTAATAATGCACGTTTTCCATTATAACCCAACAATATATCGGCATTTGCTTTTACAAACCTTCATGATTTGGGGGATAATTTTTCAGCAAAATAGCACAAATTTGTATTATTGCTGATTTCAGTAGTAATCCAATTATACTAAATCGTCTTCTAGCAATGATTTGAACACTGGGCATGGCTTACAAAGATACACTTAGGAAATCACCTGGACAGCATTATTATTTCTCTTTTTTATTCCTGTGTAGTAGCAGCATGCTTGTTAAATCTTACCCATTTTTAGTTTGTTTGGAACACTCTTATGTTACATCACAAGAGAAGAACACAAAGTCCTCCCACATCTGTATCAAGTCTACACGTGGCTGATCTCCCAATGCATGTGTAGCATTGACTATGCAACATTCTTGAATCTGAGCCGGCCTCCTGACTTACTTTGGCATTGATGATGCAGCATACATAACAGGCTGAAGAGGATCTGACCACCTGCTCTCAATTTCTTACTGTCACAAATTGTCATATGGCATTGGAGCTGACCTCTGGTCTTAAAGAAATTGATTTATTACGTGTATGGGTGTTTTGCATGTATGTATGTATGTTGACGTCATGCATATTTGGTTCCCAGAAAAGGGGATCAGATTGGTCCCCTGAAACTGGAGTTATGGATAGTGGCAACATCTATGTAGATACTGGGACTGGCTATCCAGGTCCTATACAAGAACAAGAAGTGATTTTAACTATGGAGTCAGGTCTTTAGACCTGATATTCTGATCAGTAATCCCCGGGGCAGGAAAGCAGGTGTCCAAGGATTTTCTTGGAGGTCTGCGCCACGATGGGAAGTTTGGCAGAAGGCTACTGATTTGTCTTCTTATTGTAGGTCAGTTGTCCAGGGTCCCATGTGGGCAGGCGGAGAAGCATACTGAGCCCCCTCAGCTTTCTCCATTACCAGTGATTTCTTTAGCTTCAGGAGTCCCACCTCACAAACTCTTAGAGCTCAAAACACCTCGATACGTAAAACTGAAGGGTTCTCGCTCAGTCTTTAGGAAAGGACTGCTCTTAGCTCCTGCATGTGAGCCAGAGATACAGAGTTGGCAAGGTGTGTGTGTGTGTGTGTGTGTGTGTGTGTGTGTGTGTGTGTGTGTGTGTGCGCGCGCGCGCGCGCGCGCGCGTGCATGCGCATCCAAGCTTCTAGGTGAGCTCAAACATCCAATGAGAATCTACCCGTATGAAGTACTGTATATAAGAGAAGGGCAGCCTCATGATCTTTTCTGACATCTGCTTGGCCACCACAGCAGGCAGAGACGATGTCTGTACAACTAAAATTGACCAAAGATGGGACAGCTGACAATTATAAGAGAAAACTAATTTTCCTTTAAGATTAATAATAGTGTTATCAAAACAATTCCCTATGACTTTGTTGCTGTACGCAAACAAATATTAGTGATTGTTCAGTGTAGTATTAAATTTAACTTGACATCATTTTGAAATATTCAAATTTGTGACAAAAAACCAAGCAGAGAAGACTGATAAAGACGTAGACAGCAGCATCTAGGACGACAGAACCAGATGTGGGGGAAGTCTATAATTACAATGCTTAACCATCAAGAACAAGCCACTCACCTAAGGCAGAAGAGGGCGAACAAGGATTCTTCACAGTTTTTCCTTCTCATCTGTGGAAAATTGAAAAGACAAAGTTAATAAATGGCTCCTTCAACCCACCTCGAAATTGTTGTTCTTGATGCTAAGAATAAAATTTTACAATTTTCTTTAGGTCAGCTAAATAATCACCTCACTGGCTTGCATTTGCCTGCCAAGCAATCATAATAATTTGCTTATTTGTTTATTCTTATCTGTGAGAACTACATGAGGACCCTTCCACAGCGTTTTGCATGCCTATGTATATGTGTTGCCCCTTTCTCTGTCTTTGCGATGATGATTATATGCCTATCAAAAGTGAGGGAAATCGGCAGTGCAAATATAACTGAGGGTCTTAGAACACGGCTGTCAGCAAGTTAAGGAGAATTACTGAGCAGGCACCGTTGTCTGAATGCATTAAACTGTAAGTGGATCAAAGTGGGAAATAGTTCACAAAGATTTGATTCTTAAGAAGCTCACGCGAAGAGCTGAGTTATCTCCCCGACCCTCACAGAAACTGCTGTGTTTGCACTGAAAGTTTTCTTGTGCATTTGTTGAAAGTTGCAGGGTGGCTCAGTTCAGGAGGTTCACAGGATGAAGCTTTCTGTAGGAGTTTAAGGCTTGTGCTTAGACTCAAGACAGCACTATTATTTTCTAAGACAAGTAGACTAGTTCCTACTGCGTTGTGGGACAGAGTTTCATCAACTGCAGTCGACTGCTTTCTTTCATTTTTTTTTTCATTTTTGTCACTCTTTGCCTGTTTTGTTTTGTTGATTTTTTTTTTTTTGTTCAGGCAATCCAAGTTATCCTCAACTGCACTATGCAGCTTGCGTTGACTTTAAACTTCTGATTTATCCACCACAATCTTTTGAAAGCTGTAATTACAGACACATGTCACCATGCTGAGTTTACATGACACTGGAAATTGAAGTCAGATCTCGTATGTTAGGCAAGTACCCTGCTAACTAGTTACATCTCTAACCCTATTATGCTTTAATAAGCAAAAATGGAAATTCAAATATTGAGATACCAAGGTGCTTTGCTCCTTGCAATGGTTTGTTTAATATGCATTCATTCATTCATTCATACATTCATTTGTTTATTCAATTTTGTTGACCTCCTCTGCCTCCTTCACTTCTGCCTTCTAACATTGTGGGGTAAAACTCTCTTTGATTATTTCACTAGGTCATTTTATTCTCTCTCCTTGGTTGAAAACAGAAAGATTCATTAGATTAACTGTGGTAGGCATGAAAGGTAGAGTATGGTGGGAATTCAGTTTCTCAGAATGTCTTTAAGTTTTCTTTCTTGATTGACCAAAATACGACTAACAAAATACACAAAAAAAGAATGTGAAAGTCACTCACTGTTTATGGATTAAGCCTGATTGTCTCATTGGCTTTTCTAAAATCTAGAGACACAACAGGTAGCCCAATTAGAATGTAGGTGGAGGTAATATCACTTTGTTTTCAGAAGGGAGAGCATTTTGGGGGTAGGTGTTATAAATTGATTCATCTTGTGCCCATTCAGCACCTAAACGTTCTGAATGAGATATGGGATGCAGAGCTCAACTCTGATCCACAGGTAGGATTATGAAACATAGGACCAAGCATCGTGACCCGCAACAGCCATCAGGAACACCAAACATGGCAGTTCCTGCCTTCTCTTCAGTATATTTCACTAGGCCTCTATGAAAATAATGGGACAGTCTCTTCTTAGAGTGAAGAGAGGGCATGGGGTAGAAAATAACCTTTAAATGTATAGACAAAAGTAGAATAAAAAGTCCCAGACTGAACATCATTCTTCCCTTAAATGAGCCGTTCACACATTTTACATCATAGATGTACACAGGTTAATTGACAAGCACTGAAGGAAGACAAGTAGTATACTTTATAATAAGAAAACCTATCAAAAATATTTTAATTAAAACCTAATGTAGTCACAGTTGTGATTCAAGGTGACAGGGTCAATGTGTTTTGTTTTTCAAAGTCCCACAATAGATTTCTATTTTAATTTCTTTAAAATGTTTATATTATTACATTGTTTATATTATTACCTTTAAAAAGTTTTAAATATACTTATATCACACTCTTCTGTTTCCTCCTTCAAATCCCTCCTACAGGTCTTCTTAACTGTCAACATCATTGGGTTAATAAACACCTTAAAAACCCAACCAGGTCTTCTTAGACTAATTAGAGGTGTAAAACCAGCCTAAGTACATCTTGAAGCTCTCATGGATTGGGTACCTATGGGATTGATAGAAGGAAATTGAACCAGGCTCCAAGCACAGGTGTCTTCTCTGCTTCCTGATTAGCATGATACAAGCTACCCTAATCTACTGTGTGCTCTCCACACACATAACCTGCTCATGCAACTAGTACTACTTAAAATGTTTCTAGAATCTTTGGAAAAAAGGTAAGATCGACATTTAAATTTATTATTATTATTATCTTTGATCATGATGATCATTACTGTCTGTGTATGTGTTTATATAAGTGTATGTTTGTGTGCTCATGCACGTGCACATGTTTAAGTACAGGGACATGTATTATACATTCTGTATATGGAAGTGAGAAGGTAAATTTCAGGAGTCCATTCTTTCTTTCCACTATGGGTTCTGGGGATGGAATTTAACTCAAAGGCATTTTATCTCTGTTTCTGACATTTAAAACTTTAAATATCTCTCTAATATTTATTGAGAAGCACATGGGTTTTGTTTTGTTTTAAAAATAGAATCTCACTATGTAGCCCAGGTTAGCTTTAAACTCATGATCTTGCTTCTTCAGCTTTCTGAGTGCTGGAGACATAGGCATGTGTCAGTATGTTCTGATAACATGAGGATTTTGAGAAGGATTTTTTTCTTACTGTTCAATGTGTCCGAGTGTTAACATGCAGACAAAGATTGCTTAGCTTAATTTGCTCAGTTTAATCAAAGTACATTGACAAATGCAAGGTACATTTGTCAGGGCATATATCAGCACAGCGTGGTGAATATAGAGAGTGTTCTTAATTTTATATTTAAACAAAATGAGTGAGTAGACCTAATCAGACCGAGATGAGCATGAAATACCACTGCGATCTGAAAGACATAAAGACATAGTTTAAGTCTTTTGTAAAGTAGTCCGTGTCTTGCACAGACAAGATGAAGGAAAAAAGTTAAGAGAAGAGATAACTAATTTTCAGAATTTTTTGCAAGTTGTTAATACAGAGAAATCTATGCGTTGACTATTTTTAACTGTAATAATGTATAGTCTGCTTTGTCTTAGCCAGTACAGTCTAGTCTCATTCTAAATCACATTACTATGTGAATGAAAGTGCTACTCATAAATTTTAAACATCTTATATGATCATTCGGTGCAGTGTTCTAGACTTCCGAAACTCAGTGCATTAAATTTCAAAACCGATATAAAACAAAACAAAACTACCATAATCCCCATCAAAATACCAATCCAATTCTTCAAAGAGTTAGACAGAACAATTTGCAAATTCATCTGGAATAACAAAAAACCCAGGATAGCTAAAACTATCCTCAACAATAAAAGGACTTCAGGGGGAATCACTATCCCAGATCTCAAGCAGTATTACAGAGCAATAGTGATAAAAACTGCATGGTATTGGTACAGAGACAGACAGATAGACCAATGGAACAGAATTGAAGACCCAGAAATGAACCCACACACCTATGGGCACTTGATTTTTGACAAAGGAGCCAAAACCATCCAATGGAAAAAAGATAGCATTTTCAGCAAATGGTGCTGGTTCAACTGGAGGTCAACATGTAGAAGAATGCAGATCGATCCATGCTTATCACCCTGTACAAAGCTTAAGTCCAAGTGGATCAAGGACCTCCACATCAAACCAGATACACTCAAACTAATAGAAGAAAAACTAGGGAAGCATTTGGAACACATGGGCACTGGAAAAAATTTCCTGAACAAAACACCCATGGCTTATGCTCTAAGATCAAGAATCGACAAATGGGATCTCATAAAACTGCAAAGCTTCTGTAAGGCAAAGGACACTGTGGTTAGGACAAAACGGCAACCAACAGATTGGGAAAAGATCTTTACCAATCCTACAACAGATAGAGGGCTTATATCCAAAATATACAAAGAACTGAAGAAGTTAGACAGCAGGGAGGCAAATAACCCTATTAAAAATGGGGTTCAGAGCTAAACAGAGAATTCACAGCTGAGGAATGCCGAATGGCTGAGAAACACCTAAAGAAATGTTCAACATCGTTAGTCATAAGGGAAATGCAAATCAAAACAACCCTGAGATTTCACCTCACACCAGTGAGAATGGCTAAGATCAAAAACTCAGGTGACAGCAAATGCTGGCGAGGATGTGGAGAAAGGGGAACACTCCTCCATTGTTGGTGGGGTTGCAGACTGCTGCAACCATTCTGGAAATCAGTCTGGAGGTTCCTCAGAAAATTGGACATTGAACTGCCTGAGGATCCAGCTATACCTCTCCTGGGCATATACCCAAAAGATGCCCCAACATATAAAAAAAAGACACGTGCTCCACTATGTTCATCGCAGCCTTATTTATAATAGCCAGAAGCTGGAAAGAACCCAGATGCCCTTCAACAGAGGAATGGATACAGAAAATGTGGTACATCTACACAATGGAATATTACTCAGCTATCAAAAACAATGACTTTATGCAATTCGTAGGCAAATGGTTGGAACTGGAAAATATCATCCTGAGTGAGCTAACCCAATCACAGAAAGACATACATGGTATGTACTCATTGATAAGTGGCTATATTAGCCCAAATGCTTGAATTACCCTAGATGCCTAGAACAAATGAAACTCAAGACGGATGATCAAAATGTGAATGCAGATCGCTCATGAGAGACACAGCCAGAATACAGCAAATACAGAGGCGTATGCCAGCAGGAAACCACTGAACTGAGAACAGGACCCCTGTTGAACAATCAGAGAAAGAACTGGAAGAGCTTGAAGGAGCTCGAGACCCCATATGTACAGCAATGCCAACCAACCAGAGTTTCCAGGACTAAGCCACTACCCAAAGACTATACATGGACTGACCCTGGACTCTGACCTCGAGGTTGCAATGAATATCCTAGTAAGAGCACCAGTGGAAGGGGAAGCCCTGGGTCCTGCTAAGACTGAACCCCAGTGAACTAGACTGTTGGGGAGAGGGCAGCAATGGGGGAGGGGTGGAGGGGAACACCCATAAGGAAGGGGAGGGGGAGGGGGATGTTTGCCCGAAAACCGGGAAAGGGAATAACATTCAAAATGTATATAAGAAATACTCAAGTTAATAAAAAAAAAAATTAAAAAAAAATAAATGCATATGTATATACACACCCATTCATATACATGTAGGTAAAAGCAAACCCTTCCTTTGATACCACAGAAATATGCTCTGACAACACAATGGCAAATGTTAAATCTGAAAAGTAATTAAATACATCTTGTTCTTGCAGCAAGCTGTATTTTTCTAATGCTATTCTCCAAAGATTGTTTCCTGGACCTATGTTTAACAAAGAAAGGATGAAAATAAACTCAATATGGAAAATATCAGTTGATCATCTAAAAATCAACCCCACAAATGTTTTTCTAACATATTCTATATATGCAAATTCTAAATTACCATGATTTTATACTGATAAATAGGAGCAACCCAATTTTCAAGCTAGCAATATAATGTAGTCTATCCTATATTTTTGTCTATTATGTCTTTTACAGAATAGTTCGCATATTTATTTATTACACCATGAAACTAGAGGTTTAGTACTTTATTGATATGATCAGCAACCCTGTGATTATCATTTTATGATATTCTTCAGAACTTCCACGCTGCCTTCTATAATTATCAGGCTTTTATGAAACATATCAGACATAAGTAAAATGGTGCAGATCTAATGAAACCAGCACCTGCCGAAGGCCACCTAGCTGTGTAATCTTCAAGGTGACCTAGTGCAATTATTCTGCCCACACAAAGGTTGTTATTACTTCCCATGTTATTAGCAAAGGTATAAATAATTATATGGTAAATATCGGCTCATCATAGATAACAATGGTCTAATAAAGTGCTCCAGTGATTCATATGTCTTTCCAAAGAGCTCATACTGTAGGAACAACTTCAGAAATTCTGAAGTACAAGCCTTAATATGCCCTTTAACAAATCCATAGTTTAGGATAATTTCATGGACCTTTTCAAAAGACTCGAATAATTTTTCTTATTTGAAGAGTGAAACTTTATATATATATATATATATGAATATATATGTATACATACACACATATATACACATGTATACCTATATGTAGAGATACACCAACATACACACACACACACACACACACACACACACACACACACACACACACACACACACACACACACACACACACACAGCTATGTTATATTGGGCTCTGTAGTAAGCAGACCATGAGGTGAAAACATATGTCGACTTTTTACATTTTATTTTATTTATTTTTTTATTGGATGTTTTCTTTATTTACATTTCAAAGGCTATCCCCTTTCCCGGTTTTCCCTTTGCAAACCCCCATATCCCATCCCTTCTTCCCCTGCTTCTCTGAGAGTACTCCCCCACCCCATCCCTCCCCCCTCCTGCCCTGACATTCCCCTACACTGGGACATCAAGCCTTCCCTGGACCAAGAGCCTCTCCTCCCACTGACGCCTGACAGGGCCATCCTCTGCTGCATATGCTGCTGGAGCCATGGGTCCCTCCGTGTGTACTCTTTGGTTGGTGGTTTAGTCCCTGGGAGCTCTGGGGTGTCTGATTGGTTGATATTGTTGTTCTTCCTATGGGGTTGCAAACCCCCTCAGCTATCTCAGTCCTTTCTCTAACTCCTCCACTGGGGACCCAGTTCTCAGTCCAGTGGTTGGCTGTGAGCATATGCTTCTGTATTTGTCAGGCTCTGGCAGAACCTCTCAGAAGACAGCTATATTAGACTCCTGTCAGCATGCACTTCTTGGCTTCCCCAATAGTATCTGGGTTTGGTGACTATATGTGAGATGGGCCCCCATGTGTCGCAGTGTCTGGATGGCCTTTCCTTCAGTCTCTGCTCCACACTTTGTCCCTGTGTTTTCTCCTGTGAGCATTTTTCTTTCTCCTTCTAAGAAGTACTAAAGCATTCACATTTTCATATTTTTTCTTCTTGAGCTTCATGTGGTCTCTGAATTTTATCTTGAGTATTCTGAACTATTGGGCTAATATCCACATATCAGTGAGTGCATATCATGTGTGTTCTTTTGTGATTGGATTACCTCACTCAGGACAATATTTTCTAGTTCCATCCATTTGCCTAAGAATTTCATAAAGTCATTATTTTTAATACCTGAGTAGTACTCCGTTGATTAAATGTACCACATTTTCTGTATCCATTCCTCTGTTGAAGGGCATCTTGGCTCTTTCCAGCTTCTGGCTATTATAAGTAAGGCTGCTATGAACATAGTGGAGCATGTGTCTTTGTTATTTGTTGGGGCATCTTTAGGGTATATGCCCAGGAGTGGTATAGCTGGGTCTTCATGTAGTACTATATACGATTTTCTAAGGAACCACTAGATTGATTTCCACAGTCTTGTACCAGCTTGCAATCCCACCAGCAATGGAGGAGTGTTCCTCTTTCTCCACATGCTCGTCAGCATCTGTTGTCACCTGAGTTTTTGATCTTAGCCATTCTCACTGGTGTGAGGTGAAATCTCAGGATTGTTTTGATTTGCATTTCCCTAATGACTAAGGGTGCTGAACATTTCTTTAGGTGCTTCTCAGCCTTCGAAATTCCTCACTTGAGAATTCTTTTTTAAGCTCTTTATGCCAGTTTTTAATAAGGTTATTTGATTCTCTGGAGTCTAACTTCTCAAGTTCTTTATATATATTAGATATTAGCTCTCTATCAGATTTAAGATTGATAAAGATCTTTTCCCAATCTGTTGGTTGCTGTTTTGTCTTAAGAACAGTGTCCTTTGCCTTACAGAAGCTTTGTAGTTTTATGAGGTCCCATTTGTTGATTCTTGATCTTAGAGCATAAGTCATTGGTGTTCTGTTCAGGAAAATTTCCCCTGTGCCCATGTGTTTGAGGCTCTTCTCCACTTTCTCTTCTATAAGCTTCAGTGCATCTGGTTTAATGTGGTGGTCCTTGATCTACTTGGACTTGATATTTGTATTTGGTTTGTAATTGGCTGGTGATTTAGTCCCTGGGAGCTCTCGGGGGTCTGGTTGGTTGATATTGTTGTTCTTCCTATGGGTTGCAAACCCCTTCAGCTCCTTCAGTTTTTACTCTAATTCCTCCATTGGGGACCCTGTGCTCAGTCCAACAGTTGATATGCCGACTTTTTAATGGGAAGTACAGACCCTTTAATGAAAAGCAAGTCTGAAGAATCAAAAGTAAGGCACTAGGAGGGTAAATAGTTCTCAGCCTAAGTGTCTCGAACCCATAGGGGGTCGCATGTCAGATATTTATATTATGATTCATAGCAGTAGCAAAATTACAGTTGTGCAGTAACTACAAAATAACTTTATAGTTAGAGACTACCACAACATGAAGAAATTTTCTATAACGTTGCTGTAATTGATTATTTTTCCAAATATAAGAAATTTCAGTTTCCACATGATATAAACTGCCAAAGATTATTTAATAAGTGAAAAAAAAATTCAGGTTGCTTTGTGGGATTATTTTAATCCTGATGTCACTATTGCTGAAAAAGTAAACAGGAAAAAAAAGCATATCACATTTTTAATTACATAGATGGATGGGAAATCAGGAAACAAACAAAAAAAAAACTAACTAAATTTCTCAGCTTATTTTTTTGCACCTAATAACATGCTCAATGAAGTATTACTTCTAAGTACAAGTAGATGAGGAAAAAGATGTAAAATCTATGGAAAATTGATCTATCAAATGAGCTCATGGAATAGGACATACTATGAGCCATTAAGACAGTGCAAAGCAATGGCATAAAATTATTATTAATATTTTTCTCCACAGTGATTCTAATATATAAATTCATAGTTCAGAGTCTTTTTTTTCATGTTTCTCATATTAGGAAGTAAAGCATGATGGGGTAACAAAATTAGAAAATAAATAAAAAATTAACACTAGTGGGAGAAACTGCATACTATTATTAAATTTAAAAAGTTGACTCAAAAAATGCTGACACACTATGTTCACAGTCCTGTGAAAAAGAATGAATATTTATTCTATAAGTATGGAATTTCAATTTTGTGGAAGGAGACAAACTTTACTCAATATATATATATATATATATTTATACACACATACACTACACACACACACACACACACACACACACACACACACAACCCTCGAGAGACTTGAGGCCCCAGGGAGTGGGGAGGTCAGGTGGGGTGGGAGTGGGACATCCTCTTGAATGAGGAGGAGGAATGGGATGAGGAATAGTGGAATGGGAGGGTGGACTAGGAGGGGGATAATGACTAGACTGTAAAAACAGATTAAGTAATAATAATAATAATAATAATAACAACAACAACACAACAACAACAACAAAGGTCTTTCTGATGGTTCAGTCCTATATTTTGTTTTGATCTCTCTACAATATTCATTCAGACCTGGACCTTATTGGTCTTTATTCCTAACTAAAAGTTTCCTCTTATCTTTCTTCTCAGAAACACCTTATTTATCCCAGTGAAATTAGTATATACGCACATGAACATAATTTTGAAATTAGCACCTTTATTCCAAAGCTCCTTTCATAGGTCTGGACACAGAGATGTGTCTCGATATAATTTCTGTAAGACCCCACATGTCCTTTACATTAAATTGTATATATACATTGAACTTACATACCACCTATTTTTCTGCCCTTGATATTCTCCAGAATTATTAAGATAACTATTATTCATCCATTTACAAAGCCCAAACAATGATTGCCCAAGTTGTGTTCATTTTGACTTATATATCTTTTGTAATTTCCTTTCCCTCTACGGAAGGTAATGGTATCATATAGATAATAAAGGAAGGATGAGGATACCTTTAGGCTTAGTTTTTTTCTTTTCAGGGGGAAAAGGGTGTACCTTTTTCTTTTCTTTTCTTTTTTTAAAAATTGAATTTGTTTATTTACATTTTAAATGTTATACCATTTCCCAGTTTCCCCTTCAGAAACTGCTATCCCTCACCCACCCACCCATTCCCTCCTCCTCCTTGTCCTAACATTCCCCTACACTGGGGCATCAAGCCTTGACAGGATCAAGGGCCTCTCCTCCCATTGATGCCTGGCAAGGCCATCCTCTGGTACATATGCGAATGGAGCCATAGGTCCATTCCTGTGTTCTCTTGGGATGGTGGTTTAGACCTTGGGATTTTTGGGGGATCTGATTGGTTGATATTGTTCTTCTTCTTATGGGGTTGCAAGCCCCTTCAGCTACTTCAGTCCTTTCTCTAACTCCTCCACTGGGGACCCTGAGAACCTACTTTGAATAAGAGTTCTCCAATGTTTTGTTCCCTGTAGACCTGTTTGGAATGTAGTTTCTTGGGGGGGGGTGTGATTCTAATCTGTTTGTCAGGATCCCAGCAGTTTAGTTCAGTAATGCCAAGATAAGAAACAGAAATCAACAGCAGTGACAGGATTCCACCAGCCCTCTGCCAAATTGGCCTGAGTCAACGGGAACAACTAGGACCAGCTGGAATGTCAGGAGAAGTCCTCTGCCGTGCCTCTCTCAACAAAGCAAAGATGATGAGGACCAAGATTCAAGATCAACAAAAAAAAGCTAGTTATGTAAGTGTGCTGTCACTGTCCATTGAGTCCTATTTATACTCCCTCGAGACATCCCTCCCATAGGACTTGTCTCCACAAAACACCACAGGACTCTGTTTTAGCAAAACACCAAGTGAATCTATGTCATCTGACATACCCCATAGCTTCCCCCTTCAGACTGTCACAAAAGAAAAGATAAAATTTGGGTTGGGGATTTGGCTCAGTGGAAGAGCGCTTGCCTAGTAAGCGCAAGGCCCTGGGTTCGGTCCCCAGCTCTGAAAAAAAGAAAAGAAAAAAAATTTTAAAAGAAAGTTCACTTCAAGTCTCTGCAGGGGGTCCCCACCCACTCAGAGGAGAAAGGGAGGGGAGGGACAGGGGAAGGACTGTGGGAGCGAGCCCAGAAAGTAGGATATAAACTGAATAATTAAAATAAATTAAATTTAACAAAAGAAAGTTCACTTAGTATTTTCCCGGAAAATAAAACTATAAACTTTCTTTTTACTGTAACTTTCAAAGCTTGCTAGGCAGGGCAATCGTTACTCAGCATTTGACATCATCATTGAAGTGCGTGGCCCAAGGTCGCTTTGAATAGTTGTAGCTTTTGTTCATCCTTACCACCCAAACTGCTTCAGTAATAACGGACACTTAGCAAACGTGACAGATGCTTGATGGATGAGTAAGTTAGGAAGACAGGGATACGTACTGGATTAGAGAAAGTGATGATGACACAATACAAAGATATTAAGGCCAGCCCAGGAAAGACATGAAGTTGCATTTTTGTGAACTATCATAAATAATAAGAGGAAAGAACGGCCGAGAATGCTGAATGTGGTGAATTGTCAGAACGGTTTCTAAAAGCGGCACACAGCAGAGAGAAGTGATAAGTAGAGAGACGGCATAGGTCATCTTTCATTCTTTTTTTTTTTCTTTTTTTGGTGATGCAGTTGTACTGGGAAATTCATACTCTTGTACGTAACTCTCGACCCATGTTCTTGTAAGAGATTCCTCAGCCACACTCCCATCAGTAACCCCAATAAACTCAGAGATTCACTAAGCTGGACTTGGAAGAAATTATTCCTTAGATCTGTTGTTGATTTGTTTGGGGTGTGTAGACATTTGCTTATGTCTCCCAGGAAATGGTAACCCAACAAGGAACCACAATTCAAAATTTTAAAACCTCTCCTTAATAACAAAGTGGCAGTGTGATTTTCTTCACACCCCACAATGCCTTGATGCTCTTCACATTTCTAGAACATACGAATTGGGATATTATGCTTTACACGTTCTTATCTTAATGAGGACTTCTGTGAAAATGGGAAATATATTTAAGATTTCCACATGAGTTCCTATTTGTCTGTCAAAACTTTAATGTTTTCCATTGTTTAGAATCTAAAATAATGCAAATAAAATTGTGGAATTGCTAAGAAAATACGAAATACAATACACAAGCATTTCTCTGGTCAGGGAGATTGTCCTTTTTTCTTTATATTTCTCTGTATTATACAAATCTTTTTGGAAGCTCCATTTGATCATTCTTTAATGATCAAATCATCATTCTTTAATGGCAATGAATATAAATAATTACTGACATATAATTACTTTTATTTGTGGCAGGTATTATGCAAAACCAGCTTTTCTTTCTTTTTCATATCTTAATATAAGCTGAAAAGGCCTTGGTGACAGAAACAAAAGATAGCAAGCGCTTTGCTGACTTAAACCAATAGAAGAAATCGAATTTGAGAATGCTGAATAAAAAGGAAGGAGACCCACTGAAGATGTGTGCTTTTATATGTTTTGTATTTCTCTTTGGAATTATTAGCTGCCCTGGGAGCTTCTACTCACAAGTAATACAGGCTACAGTAACCCCAATAAACTCAGGAAGGTTACGTACCTCCTTTGGTTCTGTTCTTCTTTATGATTCTCTCCTTTTTCTTCTCAACACACAAAATAACACTAATGTGAGCATTTATTTGGTTCACTCTCTTTGCAAAAATGGAACCCAGACAGTTATAAAATACTTACAGAAAGCTCCATCATATTTCATAGTCCTCCAGTAGGTACTTACTGGAATATTTTATAATTCTTTATTTACATACTATATTTCAAAACCTATGGAACTGAAGTTATCTGGGCTTCAGGGGAAAGGATAACTAGCAATTTATGAGTAATTCTCTAGGATTTTGGTAGTGGCATCTTGTTCTACAGAGCCTCGGGATGCCTGGGCAGGAGACGTTCTCTGTGGAGGCATAGTGAAGCCATGCATTGCTTCTCATTTTCCTGAGATGTAAAAAACAAAAACCAAACCAAACAAACAACAAACTTTAGGACCTGTGGAGATGACGCCATTAGCATTAATGACAATTAATGACATTTGAACATCCATGTGGACCTGAGTTTAGATCTCCAGTAACTATGTAGAAAGCCACGGTGTGTATCTGTGATCCCAGGAGGTTCTTGTGGAGTCTAGATAATTAGCAAAACATCTGGAGAGATGCTTTCTGGAAACAACAACAACAACGACAACAACAACAACAAAAATATTTGAAAACAGTGAAAAAGACACTCAGGGTTGTTGACCACTGATCTCTACATGCTTCCACATTCATCATACACAGACATATACACAAACACATGAACACACACAAAGTCATACAAAACATATACACACAAGAGAAAGGGAGGGAGAGGGAGAGGGAGATTGGGAGATTGGGAGATTGGGAGATTGGGAGATTGGGAGGGAGAGGGAGAGGGAGAGGGAGAGGGAGAGGGAGAGGGAGAGGGAGAGGGAGAGGGAGAGGGAGAGGAGAGGGAGAGGGAGAGGGAGATTAGGGAAGGAGAGGGAGGGAGATTAGGAAGGAGAGGGAGAGGGGAGATTGGAAGGAGAGGGAGAGGGAGAGGGAGAGGAGAGGGAGAGGGAGAGGGAGATTAGGAAGGAGAGGGAGATTAGGGGAAGGAGAGGGAGAGGAGAGGGAGAGAGGAGAGAGGGAGAGGGAGAGGAGAGGGGAGAGGGAGAGGAGAGGGAGAGGAGAGGGAGAGGGAGAGGGAGAGGGAGAGGAGAGGAGAGGGAGAGGAGAGGAGGGAGAGGGAGAGGGAGGGAGAGGAGAGGGAGAGGGAGAGGGAGAGGGAGAGGAGAGGGAGAGGGAGAGGGAGAGGGAGGAGAGTTCTTCAATTTTGGCCCTGTGTTTCTGTTAATCTTACTACTTAAGATCCTTGAGAACAAGTCAGGCTTTATGCAGTATGGAATGGCTTTTAAAGTTTTATTTTGCTGTTTCTGTTGCTACAACCAAACTGCATTCAGAAGCAAATTATCATATCAAGAAGTGAATGGCTTAAATAAATGTTTTTATTGAAGTGACATACAGTTGAAAATGGTGTCATTTATGGAACATAGCTGCATAATTTGTTGCTTCGTAGAAGAAGGTTGCTGTCTTGGAAAAAAAATCAAGATGGCAGGAAAGGGACGCAAACATATTTACAGAAAACAAAGAGGCTGCCAGGTTCGTGGGGCTCACTGACGACCATGCAACATTGCTGGTGCTCTGAAAATTCCATCATTGGGGGTTAACTCAGTTGTCTTCCTGTTGATTTCCCAAACAGTCCTCTTTTCATCTTCTCCCCTTCAGATACCTTGTCGGTTATTGCCTACCAATTGCTCTCCTTTTGGAGCCAACTGCAGGTAATGAGATGCTGATTGGGGATTCTAGAATTCACTTGCGGATGATTATGTGTTATTTTAACAGGAGAATGACAATAATTTCCTGTAATGCCACTTGTTAAGGTAATTATGCTATAATTGCCTTATCAAGGTGTCATAGAGGAGAGGGGAGAAATTCCAGGATTTCACAGCTGCTGTCAGGCTCCTTTAAGATTTGTCTTGAAACTGCATTGTCAGCCATGAAGATAAATCCCCTTTAAACCTGAACATAGTTGCTCTGAGTAGGGTAGATCATCCAAAATGAAGTTTTTCAAGAGACAATTTTGAAAATTCTAGTATTACAACTCTGTAATGAATGTACACACACACACACACACACACACACACACACACATATACTACAGGTTGTATACACCTGTATACACCTGTAGTATATATGTGTGTGTGTGTGTATTTGAATAGATTTGAACGAAATATTATATATTATTTATATATTATATATTTCATTCAAATGTATTCATATATTTATATTTGGTATATATATATATGTGTGTGTAATATTTTTTGAATGTTACATCAGGTGTTTTAATTTCAATAGAACATAAAGTTATTTTCTTTAAAAAGTACGCTTTTTTTTCTTCCAAATAATTTTTTTAATTCACTTTACATCTCAAACACAGGCCCTTTCCTTCCTCTCATCCCATAAGATGTATGTTTAAGAACAAGTTAACTATTAAAAATGTAGTAGCATGTATTACAGGAAAAAAACCAAATCTATTCCAGGAGACAAAAATGTACATGACTGCAGCTAAAATCTAATAGAAGACAATGTTCTAGACTAAGAGATAAATTAGCAGCTGTGAGACAGTAATGGCCTAGGATACAGAGAAAAGGTTGAGGAAGCTTCAACCCAGGTTTTCTCCAACATGAGTATAACAGGAGTTGGCTACCTTCCCCTTTCCAGCCTGGAGCCACAAATCCAGCTCCTCCCCCATCAACCCTAGTAAGAATTTATTACCATGACAGTTATCAGGCTTAATTTATTGTTTGACCTTATAACACACATACCCTCTCCAACTCTACAAGCCCCTGAGTATAAAGATGAAGCACCTTCCAACACCTCTGCCTTTGCCAATGGGAGGTGGCCATGCAAACCTTTCCTCGGAGACCCTGTACAGCTCCTCACAGGTATAAATACCTACTTTCCCCCAATAAGATAAACCAGTCCTCCAAAGATGTTCCCAGGTTTGTTCATTGCCTGTGCACACACTACTAACAGGGATCCTGCACCACTCACCCCAAGGAGGATTTACTACTAATTTATGAATGACTCTGAGGTACTGCTGAAGAGTCCATATTCTGGAGAGGCTCAGGATACTCGGACAGCTGATGTTCCAACTGTGGGCATAAGGGTTCTCTATCATTGTTTGAAGATAAGTTTATTAGTTCCAATTTTCTTAAATGTAAACGAAAGTTTAGAGGCTGGACAGGTGACTTGGTTCATGTAACATATCATGTAAGAACAGTAAGTTCCTTCTCATTACCGTAGCTGCCAATAGTACAAATTCATTCAGCAAATAATTAGTCCCCTTATAAAATGTTGTGAAATTCTGCTCCTAAATGGAGGAAATTTGAATGTTTCCTCTGTGCACATTGAGCTTGGGTTCTCTTTGTTAGAACATACAATTCATGTGGTAAAACAAAATACGTTGACACACAAAGGTGAGCAGGAACTATGAAGAGGGGGAGAGAGGAGACAGACCAAGTGATGCTGGTTGACAATGTGACCTGTGGGAAGGCACTTTTAGGTTGTCAAAAGAGAAACATGAGTACCCAGCCAGCCACAAACCCTTTATGCACAATGGTGCACATCCTGTAAGATAGGCCAGGCCAATGATAGCAAATTTATCGACAGAGTTAACAGAGTTTCCCGTGTGATAAGTTGGTAGAGAGTCTTACGCTGGATATTATTAAGAAAGAAGTGGTTGTCGATTGAATATATTTTCTCAGGGATGGGGACACACATCTACTTCTTTTAGCTCTAGGATGCCATCTGGTACAGACCTTTGCAAGTCCTGTGAGTCCTTGTGAGTTCATGTGTACACTAATTGTGTTGATTAAGAAGGTCTTGCTTCCTGCTTGCCCTCCATCCTGGCTGGCTCTTATACTTTCTGCCTCCTCTTCTGTAGGCTTCTTTGGTCCCACGAGGGGAGGGATTGATTTGATGGAGACATCCTATTGAGTGTGGAATGTTTCAAGATTTCTCACTCTCTATATAATGTCTGACTATGGGTCTTTGTCTTTGTTCCCATCTGTGGCAGAAGGACCTTTCTCTGATGATGGCTGAGCAAGGTTTTGTTCTATGAGTATAGCAGAATGTCATTTCTGTGTAATTTTGTTCCTACTTTAACAAAAGTGTTTATGGTAGTATTTGGTTTTTACCCTAGGTCCCGGTGCTATGTACTCTCAGGTTCTTGGTCACCCATGCAGTGTCAAGAATGTGTTCTATCCTGTGGAGTTGGCCTTAAATCAATTCAGATATTGGTGGGTTTTTCACACAAGCTTTGTACCATTGTTGCCCTAGCATATCTTACAAGGTGGTATACACCATTGTGCATAAAGGGGTTGTGCATGGCTGGGTGTTTCTGCTTCTCGTCTGATAGCACGTGGAATATCTTTCTGTACCAAAGATGCTGGAATGCAGGCGATGAAGGCTCTGTGTAGGCACCAGCTCAACTTCTCCATGTTCAAGGTGTTGTGTAGGTGTTGTCCTTTGCAATTTTTGTGGAGAGTCGTAGCAACAGCTTGGGTTGTTTGGAGGTTCCTATGGCCACTTTTGGCCAGCAACTCTATTAGATGTAATGCAATTCTAGTTCTGGGAGCTTCAGTGGCTGACAACGGATGTCAAGTTTGGGCTCTGTCTCGCTCATTTGGGGATTTCATGTAGAACACCTTCATATCTTTATATATTTTAGGAAATTATTATTGTATTTCCAGACTACCCCTCAAATTGTGTCCCTAGATGTAAAGTTTATATTGGGTTGTAAAGAATGAATCCCCGAGTCTCACAGGCCAGAGGGAAATAGCCACACCTCCTTTTCAGGCTAATTTCATCTTGCATAGTCCACTATCCACATCTGCTCACACTTGGGCATCTCTAGCTGAGAATTAACATATTGCATGCATTTATTAGATGAATAAAGCAGGATGAAATAATCTGTCCAGAACATTCCATCTCAACAATGTATGCTCTAAAGCAATAGAAACAAAGAGTAGAGAAGCAGAGTGCTAAGAATGGTGGCTCACAACTCATTTGAATATATTTTTCAGTACTTAGCTACACAATTAGAGATTGAAGATGCTGTGGTTATAAAGACACAAAGGTGCTTGATTGTCGAACAATTTCCCAGTGAATGAGGGAAAATTAATTTATCAGCATAACACGTAGCAATAAATATTAAATGGGATTTTTTTTTTCTGAACACATTACTCCACCATACTTCCCCCAGGCTTGGTTATCACTTAACTAGTAATGATTTTTCATGCTTAAATATTCTGGAACTGGGGGTCATTTTGGTTTGTTAAGATCATACTACTAAAGATATTCATTTTGATACTGACTTACTTTACATTTAATGAATGTAAGTCTTGCAACATTTTTTTTAAATTTTCTTAATTCAAAGACCCTGAACAATTGAAATAATAATAGAAGTAATTAGCTAATGTCTATTTTAAAGCCCAGTATCATCTCATATTATCTTGATAATGTTTTCAGATTTTAAAATATCCTCTACAGTGTAAGTCGAAAGCATGCTGTTTTGAGGCTACATTTTTTTGGAAAGGCTTTTTTTATTTAATTTATCTTATATGTATTTATTGTGGGGAAACGTATGTCGTAGACAGAGGACAACATGTGGGAATAAGTTCTGTTTTCACATGTCATCAGGTTTGGTAGTAAGCTCTCTGACCCACTAGGTCATCTCACTAGCTCGTTTATTTTTATATATGTAAAAGAGAAATATTACATAATTTGGGCCATTTTCTGTAATAAAATATCTTTGTAATAAAAATTTACAATGGGGTTTTAATGTATGCTTTCTGAATTTGAGGACTGGCACTGGACCATGTAGACTCTTTGCTTGTTACTTACCAACTTTCTTGCAAGAGGTTGACTGGGCAAATATTTTCAAATATCCTTTAGTTGATTCCATGATACCTCTGACTGAAGGAATTTCTAATTAAATTACTAGAAAAACCAAGGTATTTATTTTAAAATATCATTGCCCTACATCAAAAATATCATAGCTCTTCTTTTCATGCATAAAACACAATAAGGGAAATAAAATCCATTTCACAAACTTAAATTCCAAATAAACTTTTACCAGATTATCAATACCTTATAATCTCTGGGGAAATTGGTATTTTAGAATAATATGTCACGATATTTTACATTCCATTACTTTCTTATAATTTATTTCCAAATCACTGATATTTGGTCTGGAAGTCCCAGTGCTCATGTACATGAAATAAAAACAATGTCTCTAGCAACGGAGACAGTCTTCTCCTCAAATACTGTAGAAGCAGTGAAATAATGTAGTTATTATATTTCTTCTTTCAGTATTTGAAATAAAAATAACACTTGGTTTGTTATCCTTTTTAATGTCTTTGGCTTCAACCCAGTGTACATATCAACTAAGTGGATATTTAAGTTACAAAATGACAGTTTCAATATTCTCTTAAACTTTCTCATGTTTGTTTATGATCCATTTTGAGTAAAATGAAGGCATGGGATCTTCCTAGGAAGATTTTGATGTATTTGGGGGTACTATTATTATGGGAGTATTGGTATATTTAGTGGCTAGCATAATGTATGAATTTTGATTATTTCTTCTATTTTTAAGATTACGATCACATCATTTTCCTTTTATTTTCCTCCCTCCAAACCTTCCCACATACTATTCCTTCCCCATATACCCTTCTCTTTCAAATCATGGCCTTTTTCATTAGTTTTTGATGCCTGCATATGTGTATATGCATGTAATGTATATTCTTAACTATAATCTGCTCAGTCTATATAATGTTACTTCTGTGTATATGTTCAATGCTGACCATTTGGTGTTGGATAAACAATTGGTGTGCTTTTCTCTCACTCTCAGCATTCTTAGTTGTCTGCAGTTCTTTATGTAAGAGTGAGGGTTTCTGGGATTCCTCACACCTACTTCAGCATGTCTAGTTTTTTGTGTGTTCGAATGGCTCTCGTTTGGGTATTAATATTAGTGAGGACTTTGTGTGTGCAGTTTCTGACATGTAGGAAACCCAGTCTCACAGAACACTCTCTGATCCTCTGACTCTTATATAATTTTTCTACTCCACCTTCTGCCACCTTTCCTGAAGCTTAGTTGTAGGAGTTCTTTAGTAGACATAGCCATTGCAACTGGGCTCCATAACTCTGCATTGTGATTGGTTGTGGTTGTCTGTAATGGTTCTTACCAGTTGCAAGGAATTTATTCCCCTCCTGGTCTACTCCCTGACTGTTCCACATCCCATACTTACTCCACACCCCATCTCCCACTCCCATCTCCACAAGGATGTCCCTACCCCACCAGACCTCTAAACTTCCTGGGGCTCCAGTCTCTTGAGGGTTAGGTACATCTTTTCTGACTGAACCCAGATCAGGGAGTCTTCTGCTGTATATGTGTTGGAGGTCTTATCTAAGCTGGTGTATGCTGCCTGCTTGGTGACACAGTGACTGTGAGATCTCGGGGCTCCAGGTGAATTGAGACTGCTGGTCCTCCTACAGGGTTGCCCTCCCCCTCAGTTTCCTCCAGCTTTTCTCTTATTCGGCCAGAGGGATCAGCAGCTTCTGTCCATTGGTTGAGTGCATATAATCTGCATCTGACTCTTTCAGCTGCTTGTTGGGTCTTTTGGTTAGCAGTCATGATAGATTCCTTTTTGTGAACACTCCATAGCCTCAGTAATGGTGTCAGGTCTTGGTACCTCCCCTTGAGAAGAATCCCAATTTGGTCCTGTCATTGGACCTTCTTTTCCCTAGGCTCTTCTCCATTTCCATCCCTGCATTTCTTTCAGAATTATGGGTCAGATCTTAGACTGTGAGATAGCAACTCTATCCTTCACTCGATGCCCTGTCTTTTTGTTGGAGATGGGCTCTACAAGTTCCCTCTCCCCACTGTAGGGTCCCTCATTTTGGTCCTGAGGATCTCTCACTTCCCAGGTCTCTGGTACATTCTAAAGCATCCTTCCAGCCCTCCTTCCTCCTGAGGTTGCCTGTTTCCATTCTTTCTCCTGGTCCTCAGGGCTTTAGTCCTCTCACCCAACCCAATACCAGATCATGTTCTCCTCTCCCCCACTCCACCCCATTTTCCTCTCCCCTCCCTGCTTGTGGTTGCTTTCTTCTCCCTCCCAAGTGAGACTGAGACATCCTCACTTGGCCCTTCATCTTCTTGACCTTTTTGGTTCTGTGGACTGTATCTTGGGTATTCTTTACTTTTGTTTTTCTAATATCCACTTATTAGTGAGAATATACCATGCATGATCTTTTGGGTCTGAGTTACCTCACTCAGGATACTATTTTCTAGTTCCATCCATTTGTCTGTAGTATTCCATTGTGTAAATGAACCACATTTTCGGTATCCATTCTTCTGTTGTGTTCCGGATTGTTTCCAGCTTCTGTCTATCACAAATAAGGCCGCTATGAATATAGTGGAACATATGCCCCTGTGGCATTGTGGGCCATCTTTTGGGTATATTCCCAAG
The DNA here is from genome assembly GCF_011064425.1 of Rattus rattus. Taxonomy (NCBI): domain Eukaryota; kingdom Metazoa; phylum Chordata; class Mammalia; order Rodentia; family Muridae; genus Rattus; species Rattus rattus. Next base: position 21,064,077 of record NC_046167.1, read on the forward strand.
AGTGGTATTTCTGGGTCTTTAGTTCTATTTCCAATTTTCTGAGGAACCTCCAAATTGATTTCCAGAGTGGTTGTGCCAGTTTGCAATCCCACCAGCAATGAAGGAGTGTTCCTCTTTCTCCACATTCTCTAACATGTGTTGTCACCTGAGGTTTTGATCTTAATAAAGAGGTATTAGATAAACCTAGCAGTGGGCATTAAAAAATATTTAGAATGCAGTTAAGAAATAAGCTGGTTTGATAAAGTGGTAGATATAATTTGTTCTACAGGATCCATAACATGTTTAGTTTGGGGTAGTGTGGAAAGTGCATTCCTGTTTTAATTTTGATGGAAAACTAAAGACATAGTTTCTCTGCTATTTGAAGAAATAGAATAGGATAAAAGTATCTAGAAATTTCCAAATTCAGTGTAAGACATGTGTTTGTACATTAAATAGTCCCAGAAACATTGAGTCTGAATATACGAGCTCAGAACCACCTTTCTGGATTTGAATAAAAGCATAATCTGTCTGTACAACAATCACAACCAACTCCAAGCAAGACAAACACAAAGAAATTCATAGATAAGCCTATCATAGTAAAGTTATTTGTAATCAGTGATAAGACACAATTAACAGAGAATCAAGAAGAGAGTCATTTCACATATTGAAATCTATAGAAGACAGTTTACTTCTCGTTCAAAACCATGAAGTTCATAAAGGATACCATATCAAAAAGCCCTCAAAAACGAAGATAGTGAGTCAAAATCTTCAACCTGAAACATCTGTCTTCATGTGTGAGAAGAAATTAAGATATTCCCATGTACACAGAAAACAGAGGGCTGGAAAAGTAGACAAGTAGACAGGAACTTAGAGTGGTTGAGTTTTAGATAAAATTATTTGAAATGGGAAGAAATGACAACAGTATTCTTCTGCTCCTGCAGCTAAGCCTTCCTTGTTATGATGGTTGGTTATAGTCTATCATGGTTATATAGTCTGCAATGGTCTATATAGTTTATGATGGTCTGTAAAGTCTATATCTACTTCAACTGACCCTTCCTCCATTAAGAAGTTGCCACTTCTGGGCATACACCCAAAAGATGCTCCAACATAGAACAAGGACACATGCTCCACTATGTTCATAGCAGCCTTATTTATAATACCAGAAGCTGGAAAGAACCCGGATGTGCTTCAACGGAGGAATGGATACAGAAAATGTGGTACATTTACACAATGGAGTACTTACTACTCAGCTATTAAAAACAATGACTACATGAAATTCTTAGGCAAATGGATGGAATTAGAAAATATCATCCTGAGTGAGGTAACTCAGTCACAAAGGAACACACTTGGTATGCACTCACTGATAAGTGGGTAGTAGCCCAAAAGCTTGGAATACCTAAGAAACAATTCACAGACTATATGAAGCTCAAGAAGAAGGAAGACCAAAATGTGGATGCTTCAGTCCTTCTTAGAAGGGAGAACAAAATTCTCATGGGAGAAAATTCAGGGACAAAGAGTGGAGCTGGGAGTGAAGAAAAGGTCATCCAGTGAATGCCCCACCTGGGGATCCATTCTACATGTAGCCACCAAACTTAATCACTACTGCTGATGCCAACAAGTGCTTGCTGATCGGAGCCTGATATGGATGTCTCCTGAGAGGCTGTGCCAGAGCCTTAATGATACAGATGAGAATGCTTGCATCTAACCACTGGACTCAGTGTGGGGACCCTAATGAAGGAGTTAGAGAAAGGACTGAAGGAGCTGAAGGGATTTGCAACCCCAAAAGAAGAAAGACAAGATCAACCAACCAAACCACCCCAGAGCTTCCAGGACTAAAACACCAATCAATGAGTACACATGGAAGGACCCATGGCTCCAGCCACATATGTAGCTAAAAATTAAATTGTCTGCCATCAATAGGAGGAGGAGCCCTTGGTCCTGTGAAGGCTGCTTTCCACAGCGTAGGGGAATGCCAGGGTGATAAGGTGGGAGTGGGCGGGTCTGAGTGGGAGCATCTTCATAGAAGCAGAGGGAGGTGGGATGGGGGATAGGAGAGGGGGAAAGGGGATAACATTTGAAATGTAAATACATAAAATATCCTATAAAAAGAGAGAAAAAGACAATAAAATAAAAAAATAAAATGAAGTTGCTTCTTATTTTTGTTTTGTTTTGTTTTGGCTTGGTTCTGGTAACAAGAGCACTAACTATACTAAAACAAGACTTGAGGATCTCAATTCACATATCATTCAGATCACAGATTTTTGGTCAACTCGGGAATTTGAATTCAAATTCAAATTCTAGTGAACTTGAATTCAAATTCAAATTCTGCGTATCTGCGAGACTGACTACCTCCTCCTTAACTAGGAACCTTCTGGAATTTCTATTTGTTATAGTTTCATCTTTGTTGATGTTCTCTTTTTAGGGAACTATTGATCATGTTATGTGATGTAATTCTTCCGACATAGTAACTTGTAGTTCTTTCACATATTCAAAAGTGGAATCTCTAGGATTCTTCATGGAGGTTTTATACTGAGTACATCTTACCTTAGATATGGGCTACTCTTTCTTCTTTGGGACCACTCATCTTATGTGGTCCAGTGCAGCTATTTTTCATTTTTGTGTCTTGACTTGTCAGATGTAATGAGTTCATTTCCTGAGATTTATCAACATAGAATAGATATGTATGCCTATAAAGTATGCTTGCTTGCTTGTGTACTTTGTAAACAATTTCCTATTTTCTTTCTTTTTAAGAATTTTTATTTACTCTAAGTACTCTTGTATACTGCTTTTAATTGATAATATAGCTTATGGGTGAGAGCACAGGCTAGCTGTCACATCTTCGAGTATTTTATAAATAGAATCTGACTTGCTCTCTTTGCTCCATTCTTTCACCATGTAAAATTATGTTGGATCTACTAGAAAAATCAGGATATAGGTTCTCAGCTCTACACCACCTAACTCCCAACTTTAAATACTTAATATGTATCATGATATATTTGCAGGTACTATTAATATTTTGATATTTGGGGGACCATTGTTTTTACCATTTTCTCCTGAATTATTGCCTTGAATTTAACTCTGTAAACACACATATATGTTATGGCATGCACTTATATTTTATTCTTTCTCAAAATTACACCCTGGGATCTGGAACACCATAGCTTCTTTTGTTTTGTTCTTTATACACTTTAGGAATTTTGAATCTCATACTTAGAAAATTGTGTCCTGGATCTCTGTCTTCATGTCTATTTGAGATTTTATTCAATGTGACTTGGGTAACTATGTTCTGCAACATTTGCTTGATCCATCCACTGGTTAAAGGGAGGCATGACTAGATTCACAGTAGTGATATCCTAATGTTAAAACATCTTGTGAAACTTCTTCGTGTGTGTGTGTGTGTGTGTGTGTGTGTGTGTGTGTGTGTGTGAACTTGTTTTATCTCTAGGCAAGTATAGTCTGGTAAAACATTTGTTAGTTAGCATTAAGCAGAGGTATAGTTAGAACCATAGATTCAGAAATAATCATAAGTTACTCTTCATAGTTGATAAGTAAAATAAAAAGTATCCTTATTTTTATTAAAGATGTATCTATCTCTCTCTCTCTCTCTCTCTGTCTCTCTCTGTGTGTGTGTGTGTGTGTGTGTGTGTGTGTGTGTGTGTGTGTGTGTCTGTGGGCATGCATGCACGCATGCCATATAATTGTGCATGCATATGGAAGCCAGAAGAAAGGATTTAATCCCCTGATGCTGGAGTTACAAGTGATCGTCAGTTGTTTGATGTGAGTGCTGGGAATGGAACCTGTGTCCTCTCTAAGAGAAGCAATCACTGTTAAAAACCAAGCCATCTCTCTATCCCCAGTCATCATTCTTTATCTATTTGACAGAGAATAAGATTCTTAGAACAAACACATAGTTGACAAGAGATTGGCGTTCAGGAGAGCTGTGTTTTGTGCTCACTTTCCTGGATCTAGGTTCTATAGGATTATTTTCATGGTAAAAATGTAGAATACCTTGCTCTAACTGGGCTGCCTTTTCTAGCCTCAGTGGGAGAAGATGTGCCTAGCCTCTGCACTCTCAGGAGAGAAAGAGAGGGGAAATGAGAAGCGAGACTGTGAGAGAGGGGGACCAGGAGGAGAGCCAGTGAAAGGAATGTAAAATGAATCTTCACCATCACCATCACCGTCATCGTCATCATCATCATCACCACCACTACCACCACTGCCACCACCACCATCATCATCATCACCTACTAGAAAGTCATAGTAATTGTCCTATATCAGAAGACAGATTCTGAATGCTGGATTCAGCCACTGGTTATCTTATTAAAGATCACAGTTAAATGTCCCCTTTTCCCTTTTCTTCATTATTGACATCTGTTGCATTCACATAACTCAAATATTTTATTTATAAAGGTGAAGCCCTATTACCTCCCCAGGGCCCTACCTGATCTCACCTGTCAATATGTTACAGTGGGGATTAAATTCAAAATCAGGTTTGGGGAGGATAAACCATATCAGTGTGCTAAATGTATTGTTCTGCACATAGGAAAGAAAATTTAATGCAGTTGAGGGTTGGAAAAAAGAACTTCAAAGGAAAATAAAATTTCAATTTTTAAATAAAAAATTGGAACAGTTGACATTTGTCTCGTCCTCTTGGTTGTTAGAAAGTTAATTACATGTATGATCTAAATCAATAGATTTATTACAAACTACATGTATAAATGCCTGTTGATTGTCTTACCTTATTCCTGACTTTGTAGATTTTAACTTTATTTGTTTCTTCTTATGCAATATTGTTTTACAAGTGAAGGCATGTTTTGAAGGAAGGAGGGTATCAGTTACAAACAAAATACCTTCAAATTTTACCTAGTAATTATCCTGTAAGAAAATCAATATGTTTGAAGAATTCTTTTCTAGTTCAAGTGGCATGTTGATTAGACCTAGAGACTCTCCCACACCTTCACCCCTGCAACTTCTGTGCTAAGTTGCTTTTAATTAATTAGACAGTAGCCTGGTTAGAAAACAAGAAGCACTGTACTTATGCACGACTTTGTGAATACACATTTTTACAATGTTTGAGTTTTTGGTCCAGGGCTAGAGATGTGACTCAGAGTGCGCCCCTAGAATATGTGGACCCTGTTTTCTTCCCCAGACCTGAAATGGGTGGAAAAGAAAAGAAGGAAAAGGGAAGCAAAGAAAAACACATTTTATCAAATGCTGTCAAATACTTGAATGCATACAAGGTTTTACATCATTATTGTTGTTCATTTACATGAAGAAGTGGCTATGAAAAGGAAGCGAGTTTTGGATTTTCAAGTCTTTCCATTGTATCAGCATTAGTGGGATGCGAAGCTGAGGTACCGCCATGTTGCTTTTTGCAGCAGCTTTGAGAGCTCTGTTTAGAGAGTTCTCTCATCAGGCAGAGGAGGGGCCTCGATTTCACAGCAGAAAAGAATCTCATGACAGGCCAGTACAAATCAAGGTTGGAATTTATTAAGAAAAAAATTGAGTTTGTAAACCCTGCACTTGGTGATCAGGAGTTCAAAGCCAACTTTAGGTACATAATGCATTTGAGGGCAGTGTAACCTACATTACACTTGGTCTTAAAAAGGTTCATTTAACATTTTGTTTATGAGGATGATGATAATGGTGGTGGCATATATGTGCATGTGTGTGTGTGTGTGCATGTGTGTGTATATGTGTGTGTCCATGTGTGTGTATGTGAGCGTATATGTGTACATGTGTATGTTTGTGTGTGTGTGTATATATGTGTACGTGTGTGTGTGTATAGTGAGTGTGTGAGTGTGTCATAGCATACATGTGTTCTTAGAATGGCTATGAGGCACTTAGATTGCTCTGCAAGTGTTTTGATCTGATGATCCTTCTAGCTATCCCGCACCCCATACTGCTTTAATATAGATTTAAGGACAAGAGTTAATAAAAAGAGAAATGCTTCATGATAGAAGAAGGCATCCAGGAATGGGTCTGGAGGTCCTCTTAGCCATCCATGTACATGATTTTTGGCATCTTCTGAAGTCCCATTTCTGAAGGTTGGTGAATAACTTTAACAAGAGTCTAGTGGGGTTCCTGGTGTGTGTATTCGATAGAATGGCAGCTGATAAGGAAGAACCGTAGATCCCAAGGTTTTCAGGGACATTTAAGGCATGGTATTATGAACCAAGCTCATACCACTCACTGTTTTTTTAGATCCCCAAACACTGAACATTTTATAACAAGACCACATATGCTTAGGTGTGTAGCCTGCTACATTGTGAGTTTATCATTCTTGTAAGTTTCTCTACAGAAAATGATATCATCTCTGCACAGAAGAGCTTCACACACATCTGTGAATTGTGTTGGAATTCTGGACTTTCACCTGGTGGGGGGGTTTAAGCTGAATCTGGAGAGAAGGGTGTGATTCACTTTCCTCTTCCCTTAAGGTTCCCAGTCCCTTAGACTGCCTCAGTGGCAATTGTGTTCAAAGGGTCCTATCACATAGTATTTGAATGACTTAATGACAGAAATTAGGAGTAAGCCAGGAACAGGACTTCGGCAGCTATCCGGGGTTACAAGCCTAAAGGAGCAAACACAAGAATCTACATGTCCTGCAGAAACTGGAATCAACTCGAAGAACACCATTTTTATAATAAACCCCACAACAATATGTTTTGCCAATATGTTAGAAATAGAAGCAGATGGTTCACTTTCGGTGGAGCCTCCGGCTAAGTTTTGCCAGACACAAAACCAACAGAAAACATTAGACCTCTGCTAACATCTGCTGTCTAGCTACTTCCCTGCCTAAACTCTGCTAAACTAACCACTATTCCTCCCCCCTCCCCCGCCAAACTAGAAGTTTAGTGTAGAAAAGAACCAACAGGCAAGTTTGCCTGCGTGAATCTTTGTTTTAAAATAAGCACAACGCAAAATGGAGAGATGAAGCCGCACATGGGTTTTGTTGAGGAAAGAGACAAACGTAGGAAGCAGAGGGACTGATGATATCTGGGTGGTGTGTAAGATTTCACCCTCCGGATTACGCAAACTGGGAGGATAAGCCAGGTGCTAAGGTTTGCAAAGTTTCTTCCTGGGCTTCAATATGCTCAAGTTCTCTACTCCCCGGGCTCTTTGTCTTACAAAACAAGAGCCAGTTTCCCAGAGCAAGAAACAAATAGAGTTCCAGACACTGAACTCCCAAGTACCGATCTTTGATCTTTTTACTTCCTGGTTCTTGCTCCGCCTCGGAGCCTTTGGATAACTTTGTCTCAGGCTTTTTTGGGGAGCTCTTTCTGAAACTTCAGCCTTGCACCCTACCACCTGATCAATCATTAGCCCCTTAATTAAATGAACACATAGGTACAGTATGTGATAATTAAAAACAAAAAACAAACAAACAAACAAAAAACAAAAACCAGGCTCATCTGAACTCAATGCTAAATCACAAATGGAGAATACTCATTCGCAGGACGTAAAAATCCTGATGCAGATCACTTCCTGACAACTCACTTTGGAGTCCTATGTCGTTATTTCCTGTGTCCTCTCAGTGTCTAGTCCCTGTCCCAGTCCTTGCCCACCCTCTTCCACCCCACTCCGCACTCCCCGTTACAGGGATCAGTCGCTTTACTTCTCGGTGCAGTCTGTCTTACTTGTACATCTGACTCACTAGCAAGATAATGAACTTGGCTGATACAGGAGAGACCTACAACATCCCTTAGTACAAACTTATCCACCAATCAAAGCACAGGAAAGATTATTTTGCATGCAGAAGCCTGGATTCTGGGGGGCGTATAGTCCTTTAGACTTGGTGCTGTGAAGTCTAGCTTTTAGTATCTAAATTCCTTTGCAGCTTGCCTTGATTTTTTTTTAAATTATTTTAATTTCCGTCTGCTATTTGAAATGCAAAAGAAGCAGAGTCTAGGAGAAGCATATATACAGGATAAATGAATGTAACCGCACTCGCCTTCCCCCTCCCCTAAACCCCTAGTAGGATGGCTTGCATTTCCTCTAAAAACCATAAATAGCTTTATTTCTCATTAATGGAGTAATTTATATGGACCCTAGTATCTTCATCGACAGCACTTTTTATCCAGGAGCAAATGTGCCCCATTTACGGAATCAATTACTTGAGTTACGAAGAGGGGCCCGAGCTTCATTGCGTTCCATTCTTCTCAATAACAAAGGAGAAAACACATTAAAAACTAGCATTGATGGGTTGTTGTGAGATCCGGTCAATGCGCTCTCCCAGAGTTGAAATTAAAAGGCAGTTAGGAGAAAATTGTTTGCTCTGGTCATCACTCACAATGTGAAAGGCCTTTTCCCACAATGATTAATTAAAAGCCCCAAAGAGTGAGAGTAAGAGAGGAAACTTTAATAAAGAAGCTGGCTGGTTCCCGGTACCATCTTGAGTTAATAGACGATGCTTTCGCTTCGCTAAGTGTTATTGCTGCAGTCCATAATTTCATCTTGAAAATGGGCAAGGGAGTGAATCTTCCTCCTCGTAATTGAGTATTGATTTGAAAATAAATGGCGGTGAAACTCCCACTGAACTGTCAGGATATATTCTGGACAGCGCTGACAATAAATGATTTCTGGCTCTTGTGAAAGTTATGGATCAGCTTGCTACTTAAACACAGAGAGAGCCCGGGCAATCTGTCTTCCGTTTTATCAAGTTTCCCAGGGTCAATACATGACACAACATGGGGATGTGGCATTCACATCCCCGAGGCCCAGCTCAGACTCCATTATCATCCGCCTTTGTAAAATGTTTCCTTAAATTTGGAAAGCAATTTTAAAACAGCAGGTTCCGACATTTGCCTGCTCTTCCAAATAATAGTTTCCTTCTAAATGCCGCACTTAGGAAATACTTTCCAATGCATTTTCAATGGAAGGGAGTTAAAATGTCATTATAAATGTTTCAACGAACTCGATAGATTTCCTTTACAAGTGGTAAGTAGCAAAAATTGGGTGTGATATAACCAGGCACAAAAAAATTACAAAGGACACTTTTCACCCTGTAGTTTAGTGTCATTCAAAGTGTTTATAGATTGCCCAACTTCATCAATGGGCAGCTATAGTCAGTAGTAAAAGTGATTTCTGGGGAAAAACATCGAAGGAGATTTAAAGGGATATAATAGGATTCTAAAAACAGGAATGCTCTTTTGAAAATACTATTCAGCTGGCAAATCCTCTGGAAAAAAAAAACACACCTGAACTCATTATACCTTAAAAGAGCCATTTTTCTTTCTTTTTCTGATAACTTAAGGTCTTTTAAAGTCAAAACCTCACATTTCATTCACACACGCAAGGTTGCTGAATTTGCCTTTTACTCATTAGCAATGGTATATTGAAAAATAAGAATAAAATAGCCATCATGGAAGGGAGGAGGGAGGTTCTTGTAGCCTACTTCCTAATTAGGAAGCTGAGTGTCTACCAAGAAGAGTTCAGTGATTTTCTTCATTACAATGGAAGAGTTCCTGCTTCCTGCATTGTTTTCCTAGAGGGCTCTTTTCCTTTGTTTGTTGTTTGCTTGTTTGTTTTGTAGATAAGCTGTAAAAGAATTTGAAACTCAAATAACCACAAGGCTCTGTGGACCTCGATGGAAGTTGTGAAATATCCATCTTCCCTATTGCCCATCAATATATAGAATCTGTTAGGCATCATTGTCTGGTTAGTACTAATTGGAACAATTAAACACGACTTTATAAATCGTACTGAATTGGCATTGGCCAATCGTGGGTGGCTATTAAAGAGCTTTAATGTCGTCCTCTTACTCAGTGTCTCCACCCAGAATTATCTCAGAGAAGAAATAACTGTACTTCCATCCCGCCGGTGCTTTATTGATTGGTTCTTTTATAGCGATATGCTCTTCCAAAACGTAGCAAGAGCCATCGGAGATGTTTATACGTGTGGATTTTGAACAGAACACACTGAGTCAAGACTATTTTAAGCAATTTTACATTGTAAATGCCTATCCGCTAAGGTATATCAAGTCCACAGATTAGATTTAGTGTTTTATTATAGATATGGGTGAAAACGCTTCAGATGTATCATGGAGAATAAATGCAGCCTGAAATAATGATATTTGTTCTTTGATTGCATATTTGGACTGCCCTGGGACCACTTTTAAAATGTCTCTGAAAATTGAGCATATGTACTCAGATATTCATAAGAACAGATGCTTTTAAACAGATGTTTATATGAAAAATGTATACCTTTGTTTACCTTTTTTTTTTCCTTTCTAGTGTGGAATGCACCTAAAGCATGTTGGAGCTGTGTCTCCAACCTTTGGCTTTTTGAGGCAGGGTCTTTCTTTACAGCTCAGGCTAGCCTGGAACTTTTATTTTTTAATTTTTTTATTAGATATATTTCTTTACTTACATTTCTTTCTTTTCCCCCCATCTTTATTAGATTGGGTATTTCTTATTTACATTTCAAATGTTATTCCCTTTCCTGGTTTCCAGGCCAACATCCCCCAACCCTTCCACTCTCCCCTTCTATATAGGTGTTCCCCTCCCCATCCTCCCCCCACTACTGCCCTCCCCCCAAGAATCCAGTTCACTGGGGGTCCAATCTTGGCAGGACCAAGGGCTTCCCCTTCCACTGGTGCTCTTACTAGGATATTCATTGCTACCTATGAGGTTGGAGTCCAGGGTCAGTCCATGTATAGTCTTTGCGTAGTGGCTTAGTCCCTGGAAGCTCTGGTTGCTTGGCATTGTTGTACATATGGGGTCTCGAGCCCCTTCAGCTCTTTCAGTCCTTTCTCTGATTCCTTCAACGGGGGTCCCATTCTCGGTTCAGTGGTTTGCTGCTGGCATTCGCCTCTGTATTTGCTGTATTCTGGCTGTGTCTCTCAGGAGAGATCTACATCCGCCTGGAACTTCTTACATAGCTCAAATGAGACTCCTGCTCCTGAGTCAGCTTTCTAGTGCTGATTCTGCACACTCAGTATGTATACTCATCAATGACGATTAACTAGAAGCTGTTTTTGTGTTATCTATGATAACAATAGTCCCAGCCAAGCAGTTGTAACTACTAGAACTATGTGGTTTTCGTGAGAAGCTGCTACTACTGACTTTTTCCTTTAGAAGTCTCTGCAGGGGAGAAGACTGGAGAAGCCGTACAGTGAGCATATAGGAACTAAAAGATTAAAACTCAAGACTAACATGGAAGTCTAAGCTGAAAAGCATTCTGTACTGCAAATGGAAATGTGTGCTTAGAAGTCATAAACACAGGGGCCATTGGAAAGGGCTTAGTGTACAAAGGCACTTGTGGCCAAGCCTGACAAGTTGAGTTCTGGCCCTGAGACCTACACAGCAGAAGGAAAGAACCAACTCCTGCAAGAAGTCTTCTGACCTTGAGACATGTACCACCTGCCTGCCCCATCTCACCACAGAAGTAAGAATAAAGGAATGGGAAAAGTGTTTTGGACGTTGTGAACGTGACACCAGCATCCTGTCCTCTGTAGCAAGGTTAGTATGTTTCATTATTGTCACAGAAATTTCCCCTCCAATGAGGCGCTCATTCGCTGCTGTCGAACACCACTCTCATCTGCTATGTAACCGGGAGGAGGCACCCTTTCTCAAAGTTCAGGTCAGCTCGGCCGCCTCTTACATCCCCCCCATTAATTATTTACTCAACATAAACACTCCTGGAGGTTTGACATCTACATGTTAGTCATAAGGTATCTTTTTATTCTAATCCAGATAGTCTCCATAGTTATTTTAAATAAATGGATATCCTTAGCATATTAAAAGAAAACCGCTAAAGGAATTGAATCGTGAACCAACTGTCTTTAACACTTTTCTTTTCTTTTTTTTACTATTTTTTCATCCTGTGTCTGTGCATCTGTCTGAGAGCGAGTTTGTGTTTATGAGTACAGATGTCCATGGAGACTAGAGAAACAGGTTTCTCTTGCATCTGAAGTTACAGGCAGTGGTGAAACACCCGATGTGGTTGCTGGGAATTGAGTTAACAGTTACTGTAAGAGCAGTATATGCTCTTAACTGTTGAGCCATCTCTCTGACTCTTCATAATTAACTCTTAACCAAAATGATACACTTTCAAAAATAAACAAACACACAAAGAAACAAAAAACAAGATGAAGAACAAAATGAAGTTTAGAAACGTAAGCAGGTAGCATGTTGCAAAGTGGGGAAGGTAGTCACACCTATAAGATTGCACAATGCCATGTACAATACACACTGAACAATGACTTTACTGGGCAGTCTCCTTTATGCTAAGCAGCTTGGTATTGTTGTGACCCTGTAGAAAGCCCAGAGGCGCGCTCTTCCTTTGCTGAGTACTGACATGCACTCTACACAAGGCCAGCCAGCTGAGTGTACTGTCTGTCTCAAGTGTCCCAGCAGAAAATCTACAGCAACGGCAGAAACTTGGGTTTCTTTGTACATCAGCCATGATTGATTGGTCCTGGTTGTGTGGGCATGGGTGGAGAGGAATGCGAGGTCGTTACTTTGCTAGGTTGAGAACTGCCACGTTAGATTAATGTTGCCTGCGATAGACTTCAGAGGGAATATACAGAAGCACGCTCATCTTGTCCAGTATTTAGGGCATGGCCGATGATGGAGTGTGCTGCAAGTGGGGGGAGGGATTCTCTCTCTCTCTCTCTCTCTCTCTCTCTCTCTCTCTCTCTCTCTCTCTCTCTCTCTGTCATGTGTGTGCACTCAAGCACCAAGGTACCAAGTTACAATTTCTCAAAAGAAATTAGGTTAGCTTCAGTCCCTCTATCCTCCCATTAATTATTTAATCATTTTCGGAGGATTAATACTTCTATAGTTACATAGTCCACATGTTACTGATAAGGCACATATGTGGATGCTTGGGCATATGGAAACCACAATAATATCAGTGACCTCCATACTTATGCTTTATCTTAGTGTGTTTTTCTGTTTTTGTTTTTTTTGTTTTGTTTTTGAGATAGAGTTTGTTTTGTTTTGTTTTGTTTTAAATCTAGTTTCTCACTGACCCTGAATCTCAGTCATTTGGTTAGACAGGTTGGTCGGTAGGCAAGCCGGGGAACACAGGGTTACAGATACACACCAGCCAGTCCCTCTCTACATGGTACTGCAGAACAAACCCAGGCCTCCCGCTCCTGGATCGTGAGTGGCAACAGTTTACCAACAGAGGTATTTCCCCACACCCCAGTCTTTGTCCCTCAGTCTTACAAATTCAACTTTATTTTATCAGTCTGGGAGCTTTGATTCAAGTGACACAAACATATGGCCACACAGGGAAACATTTGAAACATTCAGATCAGGTCTTCAAGCATCCCGATTTCCCGCACATATCCCTCAGATATAGTGGGAAAATAGTCTTGAATTAAATTACATAGATTTTTGAAATAAAGTTCTCTCTATTGGAGACACATTTTCAAAGCTGGGGGTGGGGTTCACAGCTTCAGTTACATTGTTCTTCATTTGGTTCTCTTCTTTCTCCACATTATTAGCTTTAAGAAATGAAGAACAGAAAAAAAAAGAAAAGAAAAAATCAACAAGGTAAAACACAAAATTTATGAAGAAAATAAGCAAGAGAGCTCTCTACTACACCACTGTTCTTCCAAAGAAGAATGCTAAGAGGACTTTGGGTTTGCCTGGGAACTGGTACATGCTCCTTCCCTTTTTGTGGAAAGAGCACTTAGTGAGCTCTAAGCAGACACAAATGCATGTAGCATGTAATAGCGAATGGAGTCTTCAAACTTGTAAGTACCAGACAGAGTCTAGCAACTACCAGATTTTGCAAACATCTAAACAGGAAAAGGTTTCATCCAGTGACCGTTGGTGATTGTAGGTTTTCATAGATACACTTCATCCTATAACCTTTATAAATCTGGAAATAAAAGGTTTATGCACTCAAAAATAATAATTGAGTGAATGTGCTAGTAACAGTGTCAAAAACTCCTAAAGTCAGAAATGACCTCTATAGAGCTAATCTAAACACATTTCTTGACCTCCGAGCTTATTGGTGAATAAAAATAGTCTGCAAAGAAAGCATATCTTCATAAAATCTTTTAAAGGTTTTTAATGCATTAGACAATGTTTGTTTTTCTATTCATCTGAATAAATTGATCCATTTAAAACACTATTTTAGACTAAAGAATGTTTCAGGCAAAGCTATTATCTTTAGGTGAGTGTGTGTGTGTGTGTGTGTGTGTGTGTGTGGTGGGGGAGGAGGGGTAGAAGGAGAGGGAGGAAGGGGAAGGGGAGAGAGAGGAAGAGAGGGAGAGGGAGAGGGAGAGGGAGAGGGAGACAGAGAATTCAATGTGCTCTTAGTAAGCGATCTATTTCCATTTCTGTATCCTAATGTGTGTTCCACTGATAACTTTGCATTTTAAAGCAAGTTTGGAAAAAACAAATCCAAACAAAAACCACAGACTTGTTGGTTTTAAAGTGTGCTGAGCAGAGTACCAAAATCCATGCTCTTATTTGTAACTGGCTGCTAATTGTGATATGAAAAGCAGTTTTCTGGTAATGCACGCAGATTGTTTCAGAAACATTCTGCTTGGACCCGTAGGGACAATCATGGCAACACTCTCTCACACACCCATATTCAAAGCCTGGGGCCTTGATCATCTCTAATTCATCCAATAGCCATACTGTTTCCAGGTAAGGTTGACCTTTAATCTACATAAATGTCTTTGACCATAACTTGTTAACATTCAATGCATTCAATCCCCATCCCTTTATTCTCAGGACGAAACAGGCCTTAGCTTTTATTTTCCAAGGAAATGTTTTAAGAATTCCACCTTCTGGTTGACCATATATCCCTGTACTGACTTTTCCACATCCAGTATGCTTAGGCAAACAGTCAAGGATCTGTTTATAATTTTGTTCCTTCCATGTCCCACAAGAAATGAAACTCTGATGTGGTATAGTTGGCTGAGGAAGGCAGGTGGCAGACGCTATGTTCCAGTTACATAGTAAACAAATACGGAGAAATAAAATCAATGAACAGCATGCTAAGGACAAGATGGCAGAATGATATTCAGCATTTGTGAGTAGAGCATCATTGTTGCATAGGCTTTAAATACACAGGGAGCTGTTCCAAATTACAATTCTTAGAATTTAATTGGGAATGACTCTCTCTCTCTCTCTCTCTCTCTCTCTCTCTCTCTCTCTCTCTCTCTCTCTCTCTCAGTGTGTGTGTGTGTGTGTGTGTGTGTGTGTGAGTGTGTATGAATGTGGATGGGTGTGAATCTGAGTATGTAGGTGTGGGGGTAAGTCTGAGTGTGTGTGAGTCTGTGTGTATGTGAGTGTATGTATGCATGTGAGAGTATGTATGTATGTGTGTGTGTGAGAGTGTATGAGTATGTGAGTGTATATGAGAGAGTATGTGTGTATAATGTGAGTATGTGTATGAGTGTGGGTGTGGAAATCTGTGTGAGTGAGTGTGTATGTGTCTTTCTGTGTGTGTGTGTGTGTGTGTGTGTGTTACATGTATTTCCTGTGCATACACAGAGACCCCAGGATGATGCTTTGTTCTCACTGTTAGCACTTTCTGCTTTATTCCTTCCACACAGAATCTTTCAGTCAGCCCAGGGCCAGAAAGCCTCAGTGATACTTCTGTGTATACTTCAGTGATACTTCCCTGACTACAATAGAGTGACGTAACTTTTCCTGAGTTCCAGGGCCTGACTTTACACATGTACACTGGAGGTTTAACCATGGGTCCTCATGCCCGTGCAGTAACCACTCTTACGCATTGACCCAGTGCCCTTTTCATTATAAATATCAGTTCAGAAATTGGTGGTCCAAATTTAGAGCACAAAGCTACAGGATTGCCCGAGGCAAATTCCAGTGCACTTTTGCTTTCCTCATGGTAGGGAACTCTCAGTGGCTATAATAGTTTGTATATGCTCGACCCAGGGAGTGGCACTATTAGGTGTGGCCCTGTTGAAGTAGGTGTGAGCTAAACGACTCTCATCTCAGCTGCCTGGAAGCCAGTATTCTGCCAGCAGCCTTTAGATGAAGATGCACAATTCTCAGCTTCTCCTGTACCCTGCCTGCCTGGATGCGGCCATGCTCCTGCCTTGATGATCATGGACTGAACCTCTGAACCTGTAAGTCAGCCCCAATTAAATGTTGTCCTTAAAAGAGTTGCCTTGGTCATGGTGTCTGTTCACAGCAGTAAAACCCCAACTAAGGCAGTGGCCATTCAGGTGTGGTAATAGAAATGAGGATATAGTAATGAGTCTTTCTTTGTTCACAACTTGTTTTAAATGTTCATCTTTCAAGTGGTCAGAGCCACTTTGAGTTCCTTCCTTCCCTTTAAATCTTCCAAAAGTGATCTCTCGCTTTCATTTCTACTGGGAAAAATACTGAGTATGAGGACAGGAAAGATCACACTCTCCCCAGACAAATCCATTGGGTTGGGCTAGAGTGATGGCTCAGCATTTCAGAGAGGTAGGTACTTTGCCAATGGACCGGGGTTTGACTGCCACCTTCTGAATGTTGGCTCACAGCTGCCTATGACTTCAGTTTCAGTTACAAGACACGTCACACTGCATGTGGTATACAGACATACATGAAATAAAAAATAAAATTAGGGAGAAAACAAAACAAATCCAAATCCCTATGGATGGACACACAAAATGGGATTGAGGGGCCTTTTTATCAAGCAGTACTCTGGAAAGATGTCTCAATGGCATTTCCTAGAATCACCCTCTTTTCTTTCTTTCTTTTTTTTTTTCCCGGAGCTGGTGACCGAACCCAGGACCTTGTGCTTGCTAGGCAAGCACTCTACCACTGAGCTAAATCCCCAACCCGGAATCACCCTCTTTAACATGCCTACAATCCTGGTTGCAGTTTGGATTATAGTCCTCTTGCCATTCCAGCGTCAGGCTTGCAATTATCAGAAATTATCACAGCGTTTCAGGAGAATTCAACCCAGATGTTACGTGTGTTCTTACTATTGATACGATGGTTAAATAATGGTTGTCAACCTGACGGGATCTAGAATGATCTAGGAAGTGAGCCTCTGGCTATGGCTGGGAGCCCATATCTAAGCTAGTTTCCTTGCTGTCCGAACACTCACCACAACTGCAGGCAGGAGTCCCGCTCCGTGGTCTGGAGCGATAAAGAACACAGAACACAGTGAGCACCAGCACCCATCTCTCTCTGCTCCCTGACTGAGGATTCAGCATGACCAGGGGTGTTAATCTCCTGCAGCCAGGACTTCCTACCCTAAAGGACTGAATCTCAAACTGTAAACCCCACAACCCCTTCCTTCTTACCTTAGGTTCCTTTGGTCAGCGGTGTTGGTCATAGAGAGACAAGTAACTAATAATATTGAGAGTTTCATGGATTCGCAGAAGAGTTAAGTAGGCATTTAATGCTTTTCACAGTGTTTGGGGCTTCTTTTCTGCGTCAAAAGCGAGTTTAGAAGAAGCGATGGAGATTACTTAACATTCTGCCAATCTTTTGATGTTTCAGTACTACATTAAAACTATATGATACTACCACGACTTAGCTTGGAAAATTACAGTCTAACCAGTTATGTGAGTAAATACAAAATATTTCATACTAAGCCCCAAGGTTTGTGTTCCCCTTGTTTTTAGCTCTTCTTTGAATTGAATGAAGTGTTCTGTGCAGGTTAGGCTTCCCTATATCTCTGAGATAAACCACTGTTTACCTTATATTTTAAGTCAGGATCTCCCTCCGTTGTCAAAGTTGCCTTTGAGCTCACTGTATAGCCCATGCTTGCCTGTGACTATTGGTTCTCTCCTGTCATCACCCGGGTATCTGGGAATACAGGCCTGTACCCGTGTGGCTGTGCTGCAAAATATTGGCGCATAGCCAAATGTGCTTCAAAAGAAAGGACATATTCGTCCTTCCAATACACAGTTTGCTTGCGCATCTCAGAAAAGCTATGTATTGGGAAGCTGGTATTAATTCTATTTTTACTGAGGACTAAAATTTAGATTCTAAATTACCCACCCTTCATTGTGCAAATAGATATGAGTCTGGACTACCTCTGGCCTCCTGCCTCCAAACACAATATACACCCACACTGTTATTTAAGGAATTTGCAGGCATCATGCACTTCACAGCAATTTAGGGTCTGGATTTCTCCCCATCCTGGCAGAGGTTCTGGTTGGCAGCCCTCTGCTGCAGCCGTCTCTCTCCAAGCTGGCAGGCCTATTTAGGGCGGTGGTATTTATGCAAAGATAATACAGAACAGCAATTACCTGCTCATCTGTTCTCCAGGCTGATTGTCAATCACAGCCAAGCAGTTGTTTAAAAGCCTTGTCAATCAGAAAGTTCATCTCCCATAAAGGTCTGCCTTTCTCCTCATTGAGCATCTGGCCTCATCCGTGTCTCTTAAACAAAATGCCTCATTCTGGACCCTTTGCTGTTCTGCGTGGGCCTGTATCCTCAGATTATTTGCATTTACTGTTTCCAAAGGCTGAAGGAGTGTGATTTATCTACTTACAAGATATACAGTGGCAATAGCCGGACATGGCATTGTGACAGAGACGGGAACATCCCTCTGCTAATATGCCCATCTGCATGCCTACCTCGGACTGAAACAAGTACATTTTATTCCTCACCTGGCTTCTCCAAGAAGCAGAATTCCCCTCCAGCTCCATGCAACACTTAGTGTCTTTGCCTGTGCAATTGGTCTCAGTTTGGTCATTAGCCACCCCTTCCCCCCAAAATAGATCACTTTCCTCTCACACTGCCGTCTGCATAACAAAATGAAGCCATGTGCTTTGCAGTCGGGGCTTCAGGTCAACGGTTAAATTGTTCTTCCTTCAGAAGCTACGTTTCATGTGTTGAATCACATCCATGAGATTAGCACCACTTTCACTTGTAATAGCGATACAGGTGGGACAGGGGCACAGAGCCAGGAGAAATTCTCAGATTCTCTGTTTCCTGTCTAGAATTCACTGCTGTAAATTATCTAATTTTCATTTATTTGGAGACTAGCATTAGTGGGAGTGATTTAACATTTTTTGATTTTTCTTTTTCTTTGGAGAATATAGACGCTTGTAGAGTGGTTCACAAGGCAGCTATGATACTAGTCTGGGGTGCAGGGGGAAAGTTCTGGAAGTCAAACCCCAGGTATTTAACAGTCATAAATGTATTGACTATATTTGTAAAATAAATGGGTACACAATATGTCTTTTCGATGTCTTACTTTTTCTAAAAAACAAAGAAAAAAACCCCCACAAAACTCCCAATTTCTCGACTTATTAGAGAATGACAAGCACTCTCTAATAATTTAAGTATTACTATAAAACCATCACATTTAGAAAACTTTGGCTCTTACATGAA
Source organism: Rattus rattus (assembly GCF_011064425.1). Lineage (NCBI taxonomy): Eukaryota > Metazoa > Chordata > Mammalia > Rodentia > Muridae > Rattus > Rattus rattus. The sequence goes on from NC_046167.1 coordinate 21,083,336, forward strand.
GATGAACCATCATCATCATGTGCTTCAGTTCCATCTTCAAAGAACAAACCAACCAAATGAAAACAACAGGGAGACAATTGGGAGGGAAAGGGAGAGAGCTAAAGAATGACAGGGATTAAAGGAAAAGAGGAAAACTTGAGGTCCCAGGCAAGGGGGACACCTGGGGGATGGGGAGAGGGCAGGCACCCTCTCAGAGGCAAAAGGGAGGAGTGGGATGAGGAACTAGGTGCAGGGGAACCAAGAGTGGGGTATCCTCTGGTTTATGTAAATAAATAAATAAATAAATAAATAAATAAATAAATAAATAAATAAATAGGAAACAAGGATCCACAAAGCAAGCACCTCATGGCAGCAGGAGGATGTTCTGTTGTATGGACAGTCCAGGAAGCTAATGAAAAATACCTTCTCCCCATTAATACTTCATCTTGTGGGAAAATAATGTGCTCTGGATCCCCATGTGTCACTGTGGACAGATCACTGTCTGGTGCTTCCAGAGTCAAGACAAGGCAGCATAGAACCCATATGTAGGAAAATTTGCTGGAAACAATAACAGGAGTGTTTGCAAGGCCTTCATCTATGATTTCCATGAAGCCTTTCTAGGCTAAGGCAACATTGTCTTGATTTTTAGTTATAACAAGAATATACCCAATACTCATTCCTAGATAATCATCCCCTTATGCACTTGCAACTCAGTTGACAGAGCAATCATTTGTTCCCCTTGCTTCAGACACTCGTCTTCTTTGATTCCCCCCCCCCTTTTTTTTATCATTTTCTGTGTCCGTATTAAATTATCTTCTCTACAAATGACATATTTATGTCAGGGTTGTTTTCATTGGCTGAGACTTTGTTAATAGGTTAACAATGAAAACATCACACAGTTTTGAGGATGTGAACTGTTTTGAGGGGAACAAGGTTATCTGGTAACTCAGACTGTGTTTCAGAATTACTTAAGAACCCAGTGCCGTGTGTGTGTGTGTGTGTGTGTGTGTGTGTCTGTGTGTGTGTGTGTCTCTGTGTGTGTGTGTGTACATTACTTGACAACTTGCATAAGGGGAGGCAGTTACTTGATAAATAGAATGGTGTCTATGTTATGAGGAAAAGAGGGTATTTGATAACTGGGTGTGAGGAACAGGTTTAAGTGACAACTTAGGTGTGAGTTATATGTCATCCAGATCATAATTAGGGCAGTTGTTGCACTCGACAGATGTGCAGAAAGGACACGGCCAAAGGCATGGCTAGGTACAGTTCAGTGAGCTGATGGTCTCAGTTGCCAGTCTTCTAGATCCCTCACTCTTTTGATACCAATGCTTTGCCTTTTGCAAGTTGCCCAGCCTACGGACCAGAATTGTGAGGGAACCAAGCTCCATATTGCTGTAGCTATGCCATTGTACCAGAGGGTGACTTAGTTCAAAGACTTTGTCTCTGCCAAGGAAATACTCTCTTAGGATGTGATAAAGTTTGTGAAACTCCCTGCTTGAAATGGAGTACAGTGAGACCTCCTGCAGCTCTTATTTTGTTCAGTACTGCTTTAGCTATCCTGGGTTTTTGTTTATTTATATGAGGCTGAATGCCATATTTTCAAGGTCTGTGAAGAATTGTGTTGGGATTTTGATGTGTATTGCATTGAGTCTATAGATTACTTTTGGTCAGAGAGCCATTTTTACTCTGTAATCCTACCCATTTTGCAAGCATGAGGGAATCTCTCCATCGTCTGTTATCTTCTTCTATTTCTTTCTTCAACGTATAAAAATCTATTTTATATGTCTTTCACTTGCTTGGGTAGGGTTGTCCCAAGATATTTTATATTTCTTGAGGCTATTGTGTAAGGCATTGTTTGTGTTTCACATCCCCACCACACAGGTACTCCTTAACATGTTTGGGACTGTTAAAGAAGAGAGAGAGAGAGAGAGAGAGAGAGAGAGAGAGAGAGAGAGAGAGAGAGAGAGACAGAGAGAGAGAGACAGAGAGAGACAGAGAGAGACAGAGAGAGACAGAGAGAGAGAGAGAGAGACAGAGAGAGACAGAGACAGAGAGACAGAGAGAGAGAGAGACAGAGAGAGACAGAGAGAGACAGAGAGACAGAGAGAGAGAGAGCAGGAGTCACCCAAAATTACAACTACTATTTAAACTATATAAAGAATTTAAAAAACCCTATGTATCAAGAAAACAAATGACCCAATTAAAAATGGGGCCCAGAATTCTCAGTAGAGGAAACTCAAATGAGTGAGAAAAAAGTTATGCAAATGTTCAACATTCGTAGACATCAGTGAAATGCAAATCATAACTTCTTTCAGATTCCAACTTACACCTGCCAGAGGGGCCAAGATCAATAACACAGGTGACAGCTCAGGCTGGGAGGCTATGGAGTAAGGGGAACACTCCTTGATTGCTGGTGGACTGTGGGTTTGTACAGCCACTATGCATAACTGTAGAGTTTCTTCAGAAAGACAGGAATCCATCTCCCTCAAGATCCAGCTATACCATTCTCCAGTATTTATGTAAAGTATGCTTCATCCTACCACAGAGACAGTTGTTCAACCATATCCATTGTGGCTTTATTCATAAAGGCCAGAAATTGGAAACAATCTGGATGTCCTTCTACAGAAGAATGAATAATAGAAATGTGGTATATTTACACATTGAAATATTGCTCAGAAGTTAAAAAGTAATATCAAGAAATTTTCAGTCAAGTGGATAAAATTACAAAAAATTAAATCATCCTGAGTGAGGTATCCCAGACCCAGAAATACAGATATACTTATTGCTGTGTTCAGCGTCATCAGAGACTCCCTTTATCTTGTGTTCCTTCCTCTGTGTTTACCTTTCTAGTGACTAGTCTTGGACTGAGATCCAAAAGTATTCAGTGTTAAATTAGATTACACACCTTTGTATTTCACAGGAATTTCCCCAATAGACACCATGTATGTTAGCTTTTCTTTGACATTTGTTTGGTAATAGATTGTATCAAGAATAATCTGTACCACATGCATTGTGATGAAACTTGAGGACTGACCAACTAAGTACTCATTGAAAATAGGTTCTGAGCAGACAACATCAGTACTGTTCACCATGTGTGTTCAGAAATATACTACACATCATGAAACCATGGGCAAAAAGAAGTGTTTACTACAGAGCTGAAAATTTGTTCAGGGCTTGGTCCTGACCATGCCTTCAGGCAAGTTATAGAGGAGGTAAAAGAGTTAAAAAATGGTAGTCTAGAGTCAGGCAATTAAATTAATGAAGTGTGGATCTCTTAAATGATTTATGTTAATGTCTTAGAATGAGTTTAGTCTCAGAATAATAGATTGTTATAGAGAAAGGCAGGTCTCTGGCTATCTCACCATGTGAACTCTTCCCATATGCTACCACCATTGTAATGAGACTATTATCAGATACTGAATTAGCAAGTCTGTCTTTCCTGGACATTAAACAGACAACCTTGTGAACTAAATTATTGTTTTTCCTTTAGGACTAAACAGCTTCAGTTATATTCTTAAATTAATAGATCAACAAGTAAAAAAATTAACTCAAATTAATTCAAAAGATATCATCATTGTCTAAGGACCAAAGAGATCAGCTCGCAATGGATTTTCCTCATGGTTCTTCTGCTCACAGATTTATCCTTTATGATTAAAAAATGTAATAATCATATGTATGAGTGCTTTTGAAGATTTTAATACTTTTCATCTGAAAGGAATTCTGATTATATTCAATAATGATCATATTGATTTTTTTGCAGTATGTACTAAATATCATGCAGAAACTGTAGAGTGTATAAAGAAATCTGCTTGAGGAGTCCATGCTTGGGTGAGCATAATGGAGAGACAACATGTATGATATAACTATTGCCACATAGGAATGCTTACTCTTAGGTATGTTTGAGCTGTGCAGTTTTTAACTTACCCAGAAAGGGAATTAATCAGTACATGAACCAAAGCAACCACAGATCGAGTATCTGAAGTCTAGGACGCTTCAGGAATGGCCATTATTACTCTGGAGGCTTATGCATGTTTGTATTCTAACCCAGTCTGTATGCAAGTTAACAAACAATAGATATATACAAAAAAGGATTGCTTCTTTTAATAAAAATTCCTTGGTCACCCTTCTTCATTTTCAAAGAGAGTAATCAATAAAATGCTTTCCTTCTAAACTTCTTATTTTTATATAAATATACAAGTTGTCTTTTTCTCTAACACAAGTAGAATAAAATTGCACACACAATTTTTTATCTTGCAAGGTTTATCATCATCTTTTTGACTAGTGCAACTAAAACTATCTTATTCTGTTTTAAGGTTGATAGTATTTCTGTTTACTGATAAGTTATAATATATTTTAATCAGTTTCTTATCAGTTTAGTACAAGTGACCCACAGCTCCTGGGATGTACGCAAAGCATTCTGTCAGTAAAGAGAATTATTTCACAATGTCTTCAGTTTTTCCTTGGAAACAAAGAATGCAATATTATATTTGATTATATGCCTTTAATTTTAGGCTAGAAGAATGCTAAGTAATTGAGCAATATGTTGGTAATTGAGAATATACTATTGTCAAATACAAAAGGGCAAGTTGTCCTTAAGTTATTTTATAGACATATAAAGATGACATGTGTGCTATCAAAACACAATGTTAATCTACAGGTGGTTATCAAGTTATGGGCAAGGCTCTTAGTCCTTTGTATGGGCTGTTAACTACAAATATCGCACAGCAAGAGCTAATTAATCTTCTGAAAGAGGAGGAAATTGTCACATGCTAATATGAGAAGTACTCAGGGAAGAGGTAAGGATATTTTTCTCCCTTTCTTTTTAATAAATTTTTCTGAGATTTATTAATAAATGGTAAATTCTTCTCAATAAAGTTAAGAAGTAATGAACCCACACATCTATGGTCACTTGATCTTTGAGAAAGGAGCTAAAACCATCCAATGGAAGAAAAATAGCATTTTCAACAAATGGTGCTGGTTCAACTGGAGGTCAGCGTGTAGAAGAATGCAAATCGATCCATTCTTATCACCATGTACAAAGCTGAAGTCCAAGTGGATCAAGGACATCCACATCAAACCAGATACACTCAAACTAATAGAAGAAAAGTGGGGAAGAATTTCAAACACATGGGCACTGGGAAAAATTTCCTGAACAAAACACCAATGGCTCATGCTCTAAGATCAAGAATTGACAAATGGGACCTCATAAAATTGCAAAGCTTTTGTAAGGAAAAAGACACTGTCATTAGGATAAAAGGGCAACCAACAGATTAGGAAACAATCTTTACCAATCCTACATCTGATAGAGGGCTAATATCCAAGATATAGAAAGAACTCAAGAAGTTAGACTTCAGAGAGCCAAATAACCCTATTAAAAAATGGGGTACAGAGCTAAACAAAACATTCTCAGCTGAGGATTATCAAATGGTCAAAAAACACCTAAAGCCTCCTTAGTCATCAGGGAAATGCAAATCAAAACAACCCTGAGATTCCACCTCACACCACTCAGAATGGCTAAGATCAAAAACTCAGGTGGCAGCAGATGCTGACAAGGATGTGGAGAAAGAGGAACACTCCTCCACTGTTGGTGGGATTGCAGACTGGTACAACCACTCTGGAAATTAGTCTGGAGGTTCCTCAAAAAATTGAACATTGCACTACCTGAGGATCCAGCTATATCTCTCTTGGGCATATACCCAAAAGATGCTCCAACATACAACAAAGACACATGCTCCACTATGTTCATAGCAGCCTTATTTATAATAGCCAGAAGCTGGAAAGAACCCAGATGCCCTTCAACAGAGGAATGGATTAAAAAAATGTGATACATCTACACAATGGAATACTACTCAGCTATCAAAAACAATGGCTTCATGAAATTCATAGGCAAATGGAATGGACTAGAAAATTTCATCCTGAGTGAGGTAACTCAATCACAGAAAAACACAGTTGGTATGCACTCATTGATAAGTGCGTATTAGCCAAAAAGCTTGAATTACCCAAGATGCAATCCACAGACCACAGGAAGCTCAAGAAGAAGGATGACCAAAATGTGGATGCTCCCACTCCTTCTTAGAAGGGGAAAAAATCCATAGGAGGGGACATGGATGCAAAGTTTAGAGCAGCGAATCAAGGAATGGCCATTCAGAGCCTGACCCACATATGGCCCATATATACAGCCACCAAAACTAGATAAGATTGATGAAACTAAAAAATGCATGCTGAAAGGGACTGGATATAGATGGCTCCTGAGAGACACATCCAGAGCATGTCCAATACAGAGGTCAATGCTAGCAGCAAACCACTGAACTGAGAACAGGACCCTCTTGGGGGGAATTAGAGGAAGTATTGTGAGAGTTGAAGGAGCTTGCAACCCCATGAAAACAACAATGTCAACCAGCCAGAGTTTCCAGGGACTAAACCACAATCGAAAAACTATACATGGACTGACCCAGGGCTCCAACTGCATATGTAGCAGAGAATAGCCTTGTTGGGGCATCAGTGGAAGGGAAAGCCCTTGGTCCTGCCAAGGTTGGACCCCCCCCTGTGCAGAGGAATATGGGGGGAGCAGTAAGGGGGATGTATAGGGAGAATACCCATATGGGGGAAGGGAGGGAATGGGGGCTTATGGACTGGAAACTGGGAAGGGGAATAACATTTGAAATGTAAGTAAAGAAATATATCTAATAAAAATTTTAAAAAATAAAAAAGTAAATAAAAAAGTAGTTAAAAATGTGACATGTTGATTTTGAAAGGTATTTTAATATTAGCCTCTGAATGACGGTTATCACCTACAGTCTTGGAGTAAATTTTAGAAAGGAGGATATCATGAAGCAAAATAGTTCTTACCCGCCACTAGGTAGTCACCATTATGAGCAAGGCACCTTACTGTTGATACTCATAGCTGAGAACCGAGCTCAAAGCAGCAGAACAGCTCTCAGTAATAATTAGCTTATGGAGATTTTTGTCGTTGTCCTTAATAAGTTGTGTGCTGCTCACTGGGCCTTTCATGGATAATTCCTTTCCATTCCAGGATGCCATCAGTGATTCCAATTTTCTGTCTTTTATGTGTGAAGATTGAACTTTTAATATAAAACCAAATGTACCCAAAGTATTTGTAGAATGATTAGATTAAATTATCAAACGGACACAATCTAGAATTGCCTTGTAAGAAGTCTCAACAATGGAAGGCCTGGGATGAGCATGTCTGTGGGATTATTTGGTTTACTATGTTCATTGATGTAAGAAGACGTGGCACACTGTGGGCAGTGCCATTCCCTGCGTGGGCAGGGGATCCCGGATTATACAAAGGTGGAGGAGGCAAGGTAAGCACTAGCAAGCAGGGATTAATTCATTGCTCTCAGTTCTTGTCTGTAGAGGAGGGATGGTTTTCTGATGAAGATTTCTGCTGCCTGGCTTTCCCAAAGTGGTGAATGGCAACCTGGAATTGTGAACTAGATAGATGTTTTCTTCTATAAGCTGCTTTAATCAGAGTATTTTATCACAGTAACTGGGGAAAAAAAGCTGTGATAGTTCTTGGGTGTACTCTTTGTAGATTAAGCATGATTCATATCAAATGCTTCTTCCCAGTTCAGTTAAAAGGTGCCAAATCATGTCGAGAAGTATTAATTATCATTCTGAAAGTAATCCCTATTTACTTTTTATCAAGTTTATATAAAAACTGAGGAGGAAAGATAAGATGTTGCAATACAATACTACTTAGTCTTGTAACTACAAAATGCTGCACATATTATATTTGCAAAGACATTTTTACAGCCATATTTAAAACATAAATATTGTCAATGTGTTTTCTTCCATATAGTACTACATTGTTATGAAACATCATATCCCAAGGGTTCTGCCAAATTCTAACACCTGAATTGAGACATTTTTTTTTTGACAAACTCAGTGCTAATTGCTTTTGGCACCACTCAGCTCTTACAGTGAATAGCTGTTGTCTACAATGCTACTCTGAAACAGAGTGACACCAAACAGTTATTGTTAGGAGAGAGCAGGTGAAACCCCAGCCATTTCATGCATTAATCAGGACAATGTTGTTTGGTCAAGAATCCTGCATCCCATGCCGTTGTTTTGTTATGGTTCATTGATTCAGCTCATGCTAACTGCACCAACATACACCCCTAACAAGAATACACACCCCTACCTACATATAGTAGCAAACACATTACCCCAACCTGTCAGGCTTAAAATAACTGAAGCTTTTTCTCTCGGTATTCTAGGATACAAATTTTCAAAATCAGCTTAGAGGGAACACCTAGCATTCTACCAGCTTCCAGTGACTTCTAGAAATCATTTATTTTCCCTGGTAACTCGAGTTCAGTCTTCCTCCTTAATCCCATTGCCTTCTATTTTTCTATGATTCTCCTCTCTCACAAGGTCTTCAATAGGATTTACAGTCCAGCCTGGTTTAGAATGTGCCATGTACAAGGTCCTTGTTTTTAGAACTATGAAGTTAATTTACAAATGAGGTCTTATTCTGAGATCTTGGTTACTCACATTTTTGAGGCTGTATTCATTAGGTGTGAACTCCTAGGATCCCATTCCAGAATTTAAGAGCTAAATCTCTTCCTTCCCCTACCCTCTCCTTCACTCCATTTTCCTCTCCCTCCTTATTTTCTTCTTTCCTTTTCCCAAGATGAGACTTGTTTTTGTTGTTGTTGTTTTGGTTTTGGCTTTGTTGTTGTTGCTTTTTTTAAATGTAGGCTGGTCTGTGTCTCACTAGTTGAGCCAGGCTGGCCTCAGACATGCACGTATCTTCTCGTGTAAGCCTTTCACAAAATTTTTGGTTACCAAGGAATTGTTTTATTTCCTTTTACACATTTCTGTGTCTCTCATCCTACTCATATTTTCTGAGATTGCTTCGTCCACCTGTTCTGAATTTGTCATACCACCAAATCAACTAAGCAGGTGTCACACGAGGTCACAGAGACTGAAGCAGCTAACACGTGACCTGCTTCAGTCTCTTCCAGACCTCCACATATATGTTAACGCTTTCAGCTTTGCTTTTTGGGGGACTTCTTAGGATCATGTGTTTCTTTGACCGTTTGCCTTCTCTTGAGACTGTTTCCCTTTGACTGGGTTCCATTCTTCAACCTCCATAGGAGGACTTCTGCCTTATCTTTTTCTATCTAGCTTTTTTCCTATCATGTGACTGGTCTTTTTCTGAAGAGAAAATTAAGGTGGAGTGAGTCTCAGGGAGAGGAGAAGTGGAGGAGAGGTAGTAGGAGGAATGGAAGGAGGGGGAATTGTGGCTACGATATATCATATGAAAGAATAATCTATTTTTTAATAAAAATAAAATAAAATGCCAGTGTTTCCCCAAATTTGAGTACATGAAGAATTTGTTAGCCAAGGTCTTCCTAAAATAGTATCTACTTTAGATGTTATGTTAACTGGCAATACCGACAGCTCTCACATTTCTAGAAATGCTTATGAAGTTATTCTCGTTTAAGACAGGGTCTTACTATGTATAACAGTTCTATGTTGAACTCATTGTATATGTCAAATAGGTCTTGAATGCATGAGCATCCTGACTGTGCTTTCCAAGTGCTGGAATGGCAAGCATGTACCACTATTCCCAGCATGTTTCATTACATTGTGACAGGAAGGCAAACATCAACTCTTTGTTCCAGATGATTTCTTTAAGGATACCTGTGTAGTGAGATGTCAGGGAGATAGGATTAGTGTCCATCAGTGGAGACCAGGCCAGGCATGCTCACTGTCCATAAGAAAATATTCGTGTTCTGTAAGCCACCATGGGCAATACTCCCTCAAGAGTAGTCCTTTGTGCTTTTTGTAGACAAGAACTAGTGCTTAGGCTGTTCTATAGATGGGGTCCTCTTCTGACTTTGGACTTGAAACCTAACCTTGAAGTTTGCTAATCAAAGTAGAGTCAACTTTCACACCCATTATAGTTATAAACATGGTCCATATTCCTGTTATGGGTCAATGAGCATGAAGTATCATGTTAACACTTAGAAGAAAATTTCAAAATACCTCTATTCATGTCTTCTTGAAAATTGCATTTGCATTTACATGGTGATATTTAGAGTGAGCAGAGTAGGTAGGATTGTTTAATGAGACACATATTTTTTATTCTCTTTTCTTCATGGAATTTTTGTACTCTTGGACTTTAGCATGTTTTCTAGACAGGATTATATTTGCAGAACAGCCTTTTCCCCAGGGCTAGAAGTGCTATCCACTATTCATTTGGTACTGGTAGTCAAACCCATCCCATTGTGTGCTACAGTCTATGATCACTCTGTCCCCAGAGCTCCATGTGACATTCATATTCATTACAAAATACCCACTTTTCCTCTATGAACCCAGTGTCTTCTCATTATGCTTTTAGCTTCTCCACTATTCGCTTTAGGCTTCTTTCAATAGCACATCTGCTCTCTTTGAGTAAAATATCAGACAATTCACAGTTCTTAATTAAATACACCATTTATATGTTCTTTATGGTCAACCTAGAACCCTTGGGTTTATAGTAAAATCTGAATACTTTGTGTATAATCATAAGTATAATGATTATCAATTTGGATACTTTCATTATCCAGGTAAACTAAAGATCAGAGATAAGTTACTCATTTAATTGGGAATTGATGGTGAACATTTCTTGTTTTAATTAAGCATTTTAACTTCAACCTTCTTTACACAAAATCCCATTCTTTTTTTTCTGCTAACATCATAAGATATTGAGTCAATTACAGAATCACAAATCTTCCTAAATTCATTTCTTTCTTTTATTTATATTGTTGACCATGGTATGTCATTCATCATTAATCTTTTTCTTATTGCATTTATATTATTAAAGATTTCCACAAGCAATTGAGAGCAACATTTTAAAGGGAAATTTATTTTGTGAAGAAGAGTCTAGAATGCTGGTTATCCATTTGTTGTGGCAAGCTTCACATTTTGACATAAAAAAATTCCAGAATTTTCTGATTTATTTTGTAATATTTTATATAATCATATTTATATTATTGCTTTGTGTAAAAGGTCACCCATATGATGCTCATTCTCTTATAACTTTCCTTTTAATAGAAAGTATGTGGAGACATATGGATTTTCATTCTTATAGGGTTGATGTGGCTTTGGCTCTGTCTTGTATTTGAGTGGTTTTGCTAGAAGTGTTTGATAGACCTCTATTCCAGTCAGTCCCAGGAAACTCCATTGCTACCAAGCTCTCCTAGTGAGACTTTCTGTTCAGTCTTCAGTGGTGACTTTTAGATACTCATTAAATAATGTTCATCTGTGGTTCATTACATCTTTAAAGAAGTTCTCCTGTTGATATGACTACATCACTCTCAAATTATAGAGTGGGCGGCTTAATGCCCATTTGTGCTATAAATGTTTATCAGCACTAACTGATTTATAAACCCATCAGAAATGTTGTCTCTGATTTTACCATACTCCCTCTCCCTCTCTCCTCTATATCTCCCTCCCTTTCTCTCTATCCCTCCTTCCCTCTCTCCCCCTTTCTCCCCCCCTCTTCTTCTTTGCTTCTCCCCCCTTCCCTCTTTCCCTCTATGCACTGCTCTTCCCCGTATTGGATTTGCTGCCATTTCTTCTCTGGGATGCATCACAGGTAAAGAACGGGTGCCAATATCGGTCTCTCACAGTGAGACCTGACCTTTAGAATTTAAACTTATGTAGTTTATTTTCCCATGTTCAGCATTTGTAGGCTAGCCACACCTCATGCCCCTGCAGTAAATAATATGAGAGGAAGGATGGGTCCTGACTTCATGCTAAGCACTTTCATGATGAACCAAAGACAGAGTTTGGCTGTATCTTCCGGGAAATACTGCACCACGTACCAAAGACTAAAGTACTCCCAGATCTTACTTACCAAGAGTAATAGTGTAGTCATCATTCTTCCTTCTATATCTCCACTCTGACCACCAGCCCCAATGTTATTGTCATAAATACTCTGGAAACTGATCCAGTTATTAATTTTTGATAATTTGTGTTTAAGTCCTCCAACCTAGCCTCTTATAAACAGTGTTTCATCATATTTTCCTTGATGTGCTACTCCTAAAGTAGTCAGAAGGTGAGTGTTCCTAGCAGTAATAAGTTCAATACCATTGGCTGTGTTTGATCCATACTTTTATATGATGGTTTCTTTAATGGGGTCAGATGCTTAACTTTCTTATCCTCCCTATTGGATTAAAATATTTTGATTGGCCTCTTTTCTTTCATAACAGGGTTTCCCTCTCTTCTATCTTAAATACATAAATAGATGTTTCCATCCTTTTTTTTGTTTGTTTGTTTGGTTTGCTTTGGTTTTTTTTCTTTTTTTTTTATTAACTTGAATATTTCTTATATACATTTCGAGTGTTATTCCCTTTCCCGGTTTCCAGGCAAACATCCTTAACCAGTTGCTATTTCCCTATTCCAGCCTTTGAGTCTTTCTGGAGAGTTGGGCCACTTTCTGTCTGTCCTTCATCTTCAGTTTCTCATGAATATTTCCACTGACTGTAGATTTTCTTAACAATTAATTTTCTCAGAAAATCCAGTCATTTCAGCATGCTTGCTGTGTTATATGTTAACTGTCATTTCTGGCATATAAACTATGCCTATGTACCCAACTTACTACAACCTACAAGGTTTGGGGAACTAATGTTAACTATAAGTATAAACTATAACTTAATTGTAAATTGGAGGAATCATTTCCAAAACTTGTTAAATTCTCTTTAGATGTTGAGCTAACCTTGCTATCTATACTTTCTGTATAGATTTTCAGATAGCATTTATATTATATTATGTTGCATCTTCAGTCGATTGCTCACTCATTCACTTGTCTACTGAGGAGAAAAATGCTTTATCTCCATCAAAATATTCTAGAATATTCCATTCCACTTATCCCATACAGAAAAACCATACGTTATTTTTTTTTAAACAGAAGTTAAGAGATATAGACTATTTTCCCTAGCATTTCCTTAATTACTGTGATTTAATTCACTTGTGGCTTCTAATGGTAGGTGTTGCTATTTTTATTTTGTGTTTGTATTTCTGTGTACCTCTTTACTATAATTTCTAATATTTTCTGGTATTCCTAGAACTCATGTCTTTCCTGTACAAAATATGTCAAATGTGCTGATATTTTAAATGACTACCTTTAAAATTATTTTTGACTTGAAATATGAGTGTACACCTAGGAAAATTACAATTTGCAAACTATAAGTGATTATCACTTATTATTCAAATACCAAAAGTTCACTCAATTTTTATCATTTTGATGCTTAAAACACTAGAAGTATAAAGGCTTTAAATTAAGAGCATTTTATAAACTCCTACTATTTTTCAAATTTATAGACACATTGAAAGTAAATGTCAGCTTAAATATAATCAAAGGCATTGTTTTGAGATCTTTCCCATCTGAAGAAATAACTTGTTTTGACATAGCATGCTTTTATCAGAATCTGCAGGCACGAAAAAGGGTGTGTTCTCTGATACATAGTACTGTGAGTGCTGGCCTCACCATTGCCTGTCTTCCTGGTGCTAATGTCTACATTGATTTGAACAAGACCAAAGAAACTGATTGAAGCTCTCACGTTGTAGTCAAACTGTACATTGTTTTGTTATAAACACCAGGGCTTGTTCTTTGAACTGTTGTATTAATGAACTTTGCTTTAGAACTGAATAATTTCCACCATTATTGAAGGGATACTAGAGACACGGCATTTCAAACACAGAGGAGAAAAACCACAGTTGTTTACGGTGCGACTTGTTTTGCAACAGCACGTTTAGGGATGCCTTACAATAATCATAGAACAAGGGTTTTCCTCTTCCTGTTTAACTTGTCCAGTCTATTCATGTAGGTCTTTAAGGAAATCTACTGATAAAAATTAAAACAGTGAAAACATTTAAATATCTATCTCTGGGCTTGAACACTCATCTTCATGAACACAATAATGCAATACATAAGGAAATGTTCTGGAAAATAGTGTACAACTTTTAACTCCTCCTGTTTAAAAAATAATGTCTGATATTTTTTTCTCTGTGAGATGACTGGATGGAAGTTTCTTGAGTATTATGATGGAGATGGAGGTGATCTTTAAAGCAGAACAATAATTCTATATTATAGGCAACATTATTGTTACCTTACCAGAGATGAAAAGAGGCTATGCCCTCACGACATCAATGGATCAGGTGGTTGACAGCCACCTCACATTATAGGTCCCAGGGGTCCCTCTTCTTCTTTTGTCTCTTAAGGATACTAAACTCACATGTGTATAAATACACACACACACACACACACACACACACACATGCACGCACGCACACATGCACACACACAAAATTCAAAATCTAAACAAACATTTTGGGCTTATTCATAACATTTGGGAGTTGGGTCTAGTGGAGGGTATAGTTCATTTAAGGATGGGCCACAAAGCTTATAATTTAACTCCACTTCCTCTCTCCCCCTTCACTTCTTGATGCAAGAGATAAAGGTTCCAAGATCATTGCTCAGCAAGTTCCATATGCATTGTCCCAATTGCAATGTCTTTCTCATTATGAAACTACAAGGTACAATAAATCTCTCCTTGCCTTCAGTGGCTTCTTAGAATGTATGTTTTCACAGCAGTGAGGAAGAGGAGAATGATGAGGAAGAGAAGGAAAGCCATGACAGGATGCTCAGGGGTTCAGAGTGGCTTGAATCTGGCAGGAGTTGGGGGTGGGGAAGAGTCAGAATGATTGTGATCAAAATATAAACTATGCATGTTTGAAATTCTTAAACAATTATGCAACATAAACACATTGTTGATGGGATTGTAAGCTGGTAGAACCACTCAGGAAATCAGTCTGGTAGTTCCTCAGAAAATTGGACATAGTACTATCTGAGGACCCAGCTATACCACTCCTGGGCATACAACAAAAAGATGCTCCAACATATAACAAAGACATATGCTCCACTATGTTCATAGCAGCCTTATTTATTATAAAAAGAAGCTCAAAAGAAGCCTGATGTCCTTCAACAGAGGAATGGATACAGAAAATGTGGTACATTTATACAGTGGAGTATTACTCAGTTATTAAAAACAATGACTACATGAAATTCTTAGGCAAATGGATGGAACTAGAAAATAACCTGAGTGAGGTAACTCGATCACAAACAAACAAACAAACAAACAAACAAAAACAAAAACAAACAAAAAACCCAAAAAAACCCCAAAAACCAAAAACTAAAAACCAAAAAAACAAAACATGGTGTGCACTCACTGATGAATGGATAACAGCCCCAAAACTTGGAATACCTAAGAAAAGTTCACAGATCATATGAAGCCCAAGAAGGAAAATGAAAATGTGGATGCTTCATTCCTTCTTAGAAGGGAGAACAAGATACTCATCGGAAGAAATACAGGGGCAAAGTGTGCATCAGGGACTGAAGGAAAGGTCATCCAGAGACTGTCCCACCTGGGGATCCATCCCATATGCAGCCACCAAACCCAGTCACTACTGCTGATGCCAAGAGGTGCTTGTTGACAGGAGCCAGATATGGGTGTGTCCTGAGAGGCTGTGCCAGAGCCCTACTGATATAGATGAGGATGGTTGCAGCTATCCATTGGACTGAACAATGAGACTCCAATGGGGGAGTTAGAGAAAAGACTGAAGGAGCTGAAGTGGTTTGCAACCCCATAGGAAGAACAACAATATCAACCAACCAGACCCCACCAGAGCTCCCAGTGACTAAACCACCAACCAATGAGTACACATGGAGTGACCCACGGCTCCAGCCACATATGTAGCAGAGGATGGCATTGTCCAGCATCAATAGAAGGAAAAGCCCTTGGTCCTGTGAAGACTCATCTCTCCAAAGTAGGGTAATGCCAGGGTGTTGCATTTGGAGTGGGTGGGTAGAAGTGAGAGCCTCCTCATAGAAGCAGGGAGAGGGGGAGGGAGAAAAGGGGATAATATTGGAAATGTAAATAAATAAAATATTCAAGAAAAACAAAATAAAAAAATAGCTAACTAAAAAAAAGCAGAAGAAGAAATATTTGGGAAGTAGGGGAACAGTGGGAGTGGGCAAGGGAGATCGAAGAGGCTCATGGGATATGTGTGAAATAAATGAACAAAGTATACTGCTGCATTAGTGTTATATATATATATATATATATATATACACACACACACACACACACACATATGTGTGTGTGCACGCGCGTGCGTGCACATGCATATGTGTGTATGTGGTTTACAGGGAGCAGCAATAACTGTCTCCTGACTGAAATTTCAAGAATCCAATATTTGTTTATTGCAGGAAGTGAGATGTCTCACTGGGTTTTCATGTTGGAATCCTGAGTACGCTCTAATACCAACGACGGAATGCCTCAGTAGCAGGATAGATAAACTTAAAAGCAGGCAATTCAGGAGCTTACTTCCTCTATATCCTTTTTTATAGGCTGCCACTAGAAGGTGTGGCCCAGATTTAGGGGATTCCCACTTCAAATAATCTATCCAAGAAAAAATTCTTCATGAGACTGATTTTAATTAACACCAGATGTAGTCAAGTTGAAACCATGTAAATGGCACACTGAAACTCATTATCTTGTACAGTAATATATGCTAATGAAAACAAAAGAATTTAGACACACAAAAAATAATTTTATGAGTTTACTATTATTTAGTAGAAAGAGATGTGCCTACTCTCCGTGATTGCCTCCTGTGAGTACAAAGTGCTTTTAACATAGGACTATGTACATGTATGAGCATCTGTGCATTTGTGTATGTGTTTATGTGTGTGCGTGTGTGGGTATGTACACACATGTGCACACACAATAGGGAGGAGGTCATAGGGGAACCCAGGAGTCTCGTTCTATCTCTCTCCACTGTATCACAAGGCAGCATCTCTCCCTAGTCTACAGCCAATAAACTCTAGAGGTCTTCCTCCTCATCGCAACAGCTCTGAGGTTACTGGCACGCAGCAGCAATTACTTGGGTTTTAACAGTTTTATAACAACAGAGACATCTCCCAATTCCACCCCCCTTTATTCTTTTAATGCAAGAAATTACTAAGTGACTCTGTCTTCAGTGAAATCTCGAGGAAATATTGATGTAAATGAGGGCTCCCTTCAGAAGGAAAAATTGCTTCCTTCAGTTGAGAAGCATCGTCCACCACCAAGCATCAAACTCAGGGATAGAGCGGAACTTATTTTGCAGTTGGTAAGAGTGAAAACAGGGAGCATTTTACAGTTGGCAACCACCGTAAAGTGCTAATCTTAATATATCAGTGCTAACGATGACATAATATGCCCCAGGGACCAACAGCAGCAAAGAAACAATTAACTTGTCATTTAGTGCCTTCATTTCGTCTGCAGTGAAACAGGAAGCGGCAGCCTTTGCGTGTGCCTCACCCTGCTTCTGTGGCTGGTTATCAAGGTACAATAGCTGAAAATAATGTCAGACTAGACTACCTCTGCAAAGCAGGTATTTGAACAGCTTCCAAACACTCAGCCATCTGTGGGGCATTAAAAGATCCTCATTAATTTGTATCAGAATTTTCCAGCCCATAAAATACCTAGACTAAAGAGAGGGAGAGATTAGGGAGGCTATTGTGAAATTTTATGTGGGAGAACTTGTTTCAGTATTCAACATCCAGCACAGGGATCCATTTGCATCTAGCCTGAAGAAGGTGGAGGAATTAGGGAGCAGGGTCATTTCAGGTTCATTATACTTGAGCCAGATCAAAGGAACCACTGAGATAAACACCCATGCAATTGCTTGAATGGTCACTTTCTTTTGTGAGTTTCCCATGGGCTGGGCTATTTTAACAGGCATTGTTTCTGGTCTTATAAAGTTTACTTGGTTAAGCATTTTACAAACCATTTTATGACAGGTAAACTCATTTTGTTTGGGATATATTCTGGTAATACTTGAAGGTTTTGTTTACTTTGAGTTTCTTTTCTTGTTTTAAATACTTGTTTGTGTCTTGATGAAAGTTCTCTTTTTTAAACTGTAACAATGTCATTTTTAAAAGCTTTTTTCTGTCAATCATCAGTATATTTTATTATGTACTTTACATCCTTGTTACCCATTACAAACACTAAATATTCACAGCTGTTATATCTCATTTGTGAATTATATATGCCACGATTAAACACGAATCCTTTATTTTTCTTTACTTTTATTTGTACGGTCATTTCTTTGCTTTTTTTGATGTAGTCTCATGTTGTGAACCACTAGACATGGGTGCTGGGACCTGACCTCCAGTCCTCCAGAAGAATTGCACATGTTCTTAATGACCACGTCATCTCTCTAGCCCATAGTGGTTAGATATTAGATATTTTTTTATTGGATATTTTATGTATTTACATTTCAAATATTTTCCCCTTTCCGAGTTTCCCCTTCTAGAAACCCTCTCTCCCACCCCCCTCCCCTGCTTCTATGAGGGTGTTCCCCCACCCGTTCCCACTTCACCGCTATGGCATTCCCCTACACTGGGAAATCAAGCCTTCACAGGACCAAGGGCTTTTCCTTCTATTGGTGACAGATTATACCATCCTCTGCTACATAAGTGGCTAGAGCCAAGGGTTGGTCCATGTACACTCTTTGGTTGATGGTTTAATCCCTGGCAGCTCTGGTGGAGTCTGGTCGGTTGATACTATTGTTCTTCCTATGGGGTTGCAAACCCCTTCAGCTCATTTAGTCCTTTCTCTAACTCCTCCATCGGTTTTCCAGTACTTAGGCTCTGGTAGAGCCTCTCAGGAGAAAGCTATCAGGCTCCTGTCAGCAAGCACTTCTTGGCATTAGAAATAGTGACTAGGTTTGGTGGCTGCATATGGGATGGATCCCTACGTCAGGCAGTCTCTGAATGGCCTTTCCTTCAGTCTCTGTTCCACACTTTGTCCCTGTATTTTATTTAGATAAGAGCCTTTCTGGGTTAAGAATTTGGAGATGTGTGGGTGGTCCCATCCCTCAACCAGGGGTCTTGCCTAATCTCTAGATATGGTCTCTATAAGGTCTCCCTCCCCTTTTTGTGCATTTCAGCTAATCTCATCCCTATTGGGTCCTGAGAGCTTCTTCCTTTTCTGGCATCTGGGACTGGCTGGGGGCTATCCCCAGTTCCCCACCCTCCGTTGCTACACACCTCTGTTCAAATTTCTGACTCTCTGTATATCATCTGTGTCTCCTCCCATACTTGATCCTCTCCCCTTCCCCCCTCTCATTCCTCACTTCCTCTATCACACTCACTACTTCCATTGATTACTTTGTTCCCCCTTCTAAGAGAGACTGAAGCATCCATGTTTTGGGTTTCCTTCTTCTTGAGCTTCATATAGTCTGTGATTTGTCTCTTGGCTATTCCAAGCTTTTGGCTAATATCCAATTATCAGTAAGAACATGCCATGTGTGTTCTTTTCTTACTGGGTTACCGCATTCAGGATAATATTTTCTAG
This sequence comes from Rattus rattus, assembly GCF_011064425.1. NCBI lineage: Eukaryota > Metazoa > Chordata > Mammalia > Rodentia > Muridae > Rattus > Rattus rattus. The sequence goes on from NC_046167.1 coordinate 21,102,733, forward strand.
TTCCATCCATTTGCCTAAGGACTTCATGAAGTCATTGTTTTTAATAGCTGAGAAGTACTCCACTGTGTAAGTGTGCCACATTTTCTGTGTTCATTCCTCTATTGAAAGACATCGGGGTTCTTTCCAGTTTCTGGTTATTATAAATAAGGCTGTTATGAACAGAGTGGAGCATGTGTCCTTGTTTTAGGTTGAAACATCTTTTGGGTGTATTCCCAGGAATGGTATAGCTGGGTCCTCACGTAGTACTAAAACCAATTTTCTGAGGAAACACCAGGCTGATTTCAAGAGTGGTTTTACCAGCTTGCAATCCTACCAACAATGGAGGAGTGCTCCTCTTTCTTTACATCCTCACCAGCACTGGATCACCTGAGTTTTTGATCTTAGCCATTCTGACTGGTGTGAGGTAGAATCTCAGAGTTGTTTTGATTTGCATTTCTCTGATGACTACAGATGTTGAACATTACTTTCGGTGCTTCTCAGACATTCAACATTCTTCAGTTGAGAATTTTTCTTTAGCTCTGTGCCCCATTTTATAAATAGGACTATTTGATTCCCTGGAGTCTAATTTCTTGAGTTCTTTTTATATATTAGGTATTTGGCCCTCTATTGGATGTAGGATTAGTAAAGATCTTTTTCCAATCTGTTGGTTGCCATTTTGTCCTATTAACAGTGTCCTTTGCCTTACAGAAACTTTGCAATTTTATGAGGTCCCATTTGTCAATTCTTGATCTTAGAGCATAAGCCATTGATTGGTATTCTGCTCAGGAAATTTTTCCCTGTGCCCATGTGTTCGAGACTCTTCCACACTTTCTCTTCTTTAAGTTTCAGTGTATCTGGTTTTATGTGGAGGTCCCTGATCCACTTGAACTTAAGCTTTGTACAGGATGATAAGAATGGATCCATCTGCATTCTTCTACATGCTGACGTGCAGTTGAAACAGCACCATTTGTTGAAAATGCTATCTTTCTTTCCACTGGATGGTTTTAGCTCCTTTGTCAAAGAACAAGTGATCATAGGTGTGTGGGTTCATTTGTGGGTTTTCAATTCTATTCCATCGATCTACCTGCCTGTCTCTGTACTAATTGTATGGTAATACAATTTTTATCACTAGTGCTCTCTAATACAGCTTGAGGTTAGGGATAGTGATTCCCCCAGAAGTTCTTTTATTTTTGAAGATAGTGTTTGCTGTCCTTGGTTTTTTCCATGTGTATGTGGGTCTCTGTTGTTTATGTTGTTCCTGAAGACCAATCTTCTCTGGTGATCTGATAACATACATGGGATTAGTTCAATCTTTTTATATCTGTTGAAGGCTGTTTTGTGACCAATTATATGATCAGTTTTGGAGAAGATACCATGAGATGCTCAGAAAAAGGTGCATTCTTTTGTTTTAGAATGAAATGTTCTATAAATATTTGTTAAATCCATTTGGTTCATAACTTCTGTTAGTGTCTCTACGTCTGTTGAGTTGCTGTTTCCATGATGTGTCCATTGATGAGAGTGGGATGTTCAGGTCTCCCACTATTATTGTTTATTTTAGTTTTAGTAAGGCTTATTTTATGAATGTAGGTGCCCATGCATTTGGAGCATAGATATTCAGGATTATGAGTTCATCTTGGTGGATTTTTCTTTTGATGTATATGAAGTGTCCTTCCTTATCATTTTTGATAACTTTTGGTTGAAAGTCAATTTTATTAGAATGGCCAGTCCAACTTGTTTCTTGGGACCATTTACTTGGAAAATTGATTTCCAGCCTTTTACTTTGAGGTAATATCTGTCTTTGTCACTGAGCTGTGTTTCCTGTAGGCAGCAAAATGCTGGGTCCTCTTTATGTATCCAGTCTGTTAATCTATGTCTTTTTATTGGGGGATTGAGTCCATTAATGTTAAGAGATATTAAGTAATAATGATTGTTGTTTTTCTGATATTTTTGTTGTTAGAGGTGGAATTATGTTTTTGTGTCACTCTTCTTTTGGGTTTGTTGCAAGAAGATGACTTTCTTGCTTTTTCTATGGTGTAGGTTCCCTCCTTGCGTTGGAGTTGTCCATCTATTATCCTTTGTAGGGCTGGATTTGTAGAAAGATATTGTGTAAATTTGGTTTTGTCATGAAATATCTTGGTTTCTTCATCTATGTTAATTGAGAGTTTTGCTGGATATAGTAGCCAGGGCTGGCATTTGTATTCTCTTAGGGTCTATATGACATATGCCTAGGATCTTCTGGCTGTCATAGTCTCTGGTGAGAAGTCTGGTGTAATTCTTATAGGTCTGCCTTTATATGTTACTTGACCTTTTTCCCTTACTGCTTTTAATACTCTTTCTTGTTTTGTGTATTTGGTGTTTTGAGTATTATGTGACAGGAGGAGTTTCTTTTCTGGTCCAGTCTATTTGGAGTTCTGTAGGCTTCTTGTATGTTATTAGTATCTCTTTTTTTAGAGTTTTTTCTATAATTATGTTGAAGATATTTACTGGTCATTTAAGTTGGGGATCTTCACTCTCTTCTACACCTATTATCCTTAGGTTTGATCTTCTCATTGAGTCCTGGATTTCCTGGATGTTTTGGGTTAGGAGCTTTTTGCATTTTACATTATCTTTGACAGTTACATCAATGTTTTCTATGGTATCTTCTGCCCCTCAGATTCTCTCTTCTCTCTCTTGTATTCTGGTTTTGATGCTTGTATCTATGACCGCTGACCTCTTTCCTAAGTTTTCTATCTCTAGGGTTGCCTCTCTTTGTGATTTCTTTATTGTTTCTAGTTTCATTTTTAAATCCTGGATAGTTTTGTTCAATTCCTTCATGTGTTTGGTTGTGTTTTCCTGTAATTCTTTAAGGGATTTTTGTGTTTCCTCTTTAAGGGCTTCTACTTGTTTACCTGTGCTGTCCTGTATTTCTTTAAGGGAGTTATTCATTTCCTTGTTAAAGTCCTCTATCATCATCATGAGATGTGATTTTAAGTCCAAATCTTCCTTTTCTGGTGTGTTGGGATTTAAAGATTTGTAGCAGTGGGAGAACTAGGCTTTGATGATGCCAAGTAGTCTTGGATTCTGTTGCTTAAGTTCTTGCACTTGCCTCTCACCATCTGGTTGTCTCTGGTGTTTGCTGGTCTTGCTGTCTCTGACAGTAGCTTGACCCTCCTGTAAGCCTGTGTGTAAGCAATCCTGGAGACTACCTTTTTCCCAGCAGCATCTGTGTAGAGAGCTATGGGACCGTGTCAGCTCTGAGCGCAGGCAGAAATTGGAAGGGTCCTGCCCCTGACTTCTATGTTCCTGTGTCCAGAGAGGTCTAGGAGGGTTCCTCTTGGGCCAGGAATATGTGCAGAAGTGGTGCTCTGCCCTGTGCTCTCACGATTTCCTCACGTTTGAGAGTTCAGCTCTCTCTCCCACCTGAATTGGGTACAGAGAACTGTGGGACCAGGTCAGCTCCCTCTGTGCACAGGCAGAAACTGGAAGGGTCTTTTCCCAGATTGGTCCTGAGTTTCTGTGTCCTGAGGGCTCCAGGCAAGTTCCTCATAGCTGATGTGTTGGTCATACCTTGCTCTCAGGTGTGTCATTGCTCCTGGCAACTGGCTTTCAGCCCCGGGCTTAGGCAGATACAGGACCGGTCATGCCTCTGACTGCTCCTAGTTTCCTCCGTCCAGAGGGCACTAGGCAGGTTTCTCTTGAGCCAGGAATGTGAGCAGATGTAATGGTCTTCCCTGTTCTCTCAGGATTGTCTGCACTTCTGAGAGTCCAGCTCACCCCGCACAGGATTTGAG